>NC_043756.1:32058194-32173194 GCF_902148845.1 Salarias fasciatus
GGACATAATTAGAAGTCACCGATATCAATTTTCATTGCTATGCAGATGACACAACTGTATTTATCTCTGAAACCTGATCAAACTAAATCAAATAGAGGGGGCGCTAGAGAGCGGCGATGTGGTAAGGTGTGTTTTACCAGCTCCTCCACCTCAACTTGATAAAAGTATTTTCATCATTTTTTTGCTACTTCTGGATGGTGAAAACATTTTTTAAGACCTTTTAAATGGGCAAGCCGAGGAACTGGCTCAGAAAACACTCGAGTTTCATCCAGCGGGCGAAGACGATCCACCGAGCGAGCCGGCTAATGCTAACTCACGGGTCCACGCGCCGACAGCCCCACGCGTCCAAGGGGAGACATACCAGAGGAGGATGCCTCTCGCGCCATCCTGGAGGCCATCAGACGGATGGAAAACGCGATGAACGTCAGGTTTGACAGCCTGGAGACAACCCTTGCCGGGGTTAAAAATGCTGTAGCCTCCAACGCCTCCCGCATTAAAGATTTGGAAGACCTGCACGGTGATACTGAGGGGCGCCTGGTTGAGCTGGAAAGATGCTACGGTGACTTGTGTGCACAGAATAAACTTCTCAAAGCCAAGCTAATCGACCTAGAGGGTCGCTCAAGGAGACAAAACATTAAAATTGTTGGTCTGCCGGAGAAAAGTGAAAGAGGCTCTCCGACCACGTTATTTCTGATCTACTGCTCAAACTCCTGGGAGTCGAGCACTTTCCCGGTGGGATTACGGTGGACCGCGCCCACCGTATTGGCACGCCGAGCAACGGCCACGAGCTATGATCGCCAGGATACACCACGACGCCGTGAAGGAGAAGATAATCCGAGTGGCCCGCACCGGGACCGCTCAAATTCGAGGAGCAGCGCATCAGCATCTACCCGGACCTCACGGCAGAAGTGATGAAAGATCGCAAGGAGTTTGACGGAGCTCGGCTGAAACTTAAGGAGGCTGGGATCCGCCACGGGTTTCTGTTTCCTGCTCGTCTCATTTTACGCATGCTGGCCAAACTAAAGTATTCGAGTCGCCGAAAGAGGCTGCCATTTATGTTGAAAAACACGTCCAGCCTCCGACGGCTGAGGACACTGGATGACTGGGCACAAGGACACCATCAACGCCACGGAATGCGGTATGATTCACACATGTTGCCTGCATCAATATGTAGGGTTTTTTTCTCTTCTTTTCTTTATTATGGACAAATGAACTAAATGAACGGTGAGGCAAGAGCGGCAGGTGTCTCGTTTTTTTTTCTCTTTGTGTTGTCATAATTAGAGAATTCGCAAGCAGGAAGTTTAGGTTAGGTTATGCCGCTCTGTTATGGCGCCTGTTCAGGCGTTCAGCCAATTATTGCTGCCACTATGTTGGGCACTGACTGCAAAGACAGAAGGGAGAAGGAAAAGATTCACATTATTTGTAAACAGTTTATAAAACGGGATGAGTTTTTTTTTCTTCCCTTCTTTAGTTACTATTATTTACACTTATATTTAATATTCAGAATTCTCCTGGAAATTTTAAAATGAGCACCAGAAGGCTATTTGCTTGATTCAAAATGAGTGTTGATAATTCAACTATAGGGGGTGGTAAGGAGCTGAAACAGGATGAGGTTTTTTGTTTGCTTTATTAGGTTCCTCTCTACTACATGTATCGGCTCCTTTCTCAGCAGCTCCGCTACCATGTGGAGTTTATATTATCCCTCTTCTTATGGGTGGGAAACGCAGGGAGTTTGTTTTTGCTTTGTTTTTTTTTTTTTTTTTTTTTTTGTTGCTTTTTCATCAATCATGTTTATGCTGTGCGTAAATTCTGTTTGTACATAATGGCATCATGCATATCTACGTCTCAGAGGTGTCATGACTGGCAGAAAGAAAAGATAATACCGCAAATACAATTATTAATTTAACTTCTTGGAACGTCAGAGGTTTAAATAATCCATTAAAAAGGGCAAAGATATTTTCTCACCTACATGATTTGCACGCTGATATTTTGTTTTTGCAAGAGACGCATATTAAACACACGGAGGCCCTGAAACTCAGGCATAGCTGGGTAGGACAGATCTTCCAGTCAACTTTTTCAGCCAAAGCACGTGGTGTTGCAATTTTAATTAAGAAGAGTTCCTTTTCAACATATTTCAACTAAAGCGGATCCAAATGGTCGCTATATAATTGTGAATGGCACTATTCTGACTGTACATGTCACCCTCCTTAATTTGTACGGACCAAATTTTGACAACCCAAGTTTTTTTCGAGGGGTTTTCGAGCTAATACCTGATCTGGCAACAACCAACTTGATTATAGGTGGTGATTTCAATTGCGTTCTGGATCCCTTTTTGGACAGGTCCTCACCTCGCCCAGTGAGTCCCTCAGATTCTACAAAGGTGTTAAACAATTTAATAAAAACTTTAAACCTGGTAGATATCTGGAGGATCCACAATCCCACTGAGAAGGAATACTCTTTTTTTTCACAAGTCCACAACACATACACAAGGATTGATTATTTTCTAATTGACGCTAAGTTAATAGCAAATACGAAGTCGTCTAAATATAATAATATTATAATTTCAGACCACAGCCCAGTCTCTATAGGTATGGACTTTGGGTGGAAAAAAACTCCCTATAACTGGCGATTTAATCCAAATCTTCTCAACGAAAATATTTCGAGAAAAATGCTCACTTTCAATAAAGGACTACCTAGCTTTCAATGACACAGGCGAGGTTTCCGATTCAACTTTATGGGAGGCCTTTAAGGTAGTGATAAGAGGCTTTGTTATATCATATGAGGCTGCGGGGAAAAAACAGAGAAGACAAAAGTTATCTGCTATAGATCTACAGCTTCCCCTTCTTGAAAGACAGTACAGAGGGCCCCATCTCCTTCTTTATTAAAGGAAATACTTAAGTTAAAGCATGAATATAATAATATTCTTTCCCAGCAAATCAACACTATGTTGAAAGTAAGGTATAAACAATTTGAGCTGGGTGACAAACCTGGCTCTCTTCTCTCAAGGCAGCTGAGAGGAGCACAGGCTAGCAGGGCCATTCATGAAATTAAAAGTCAGGCGGGTTCTATTGTAACGGACCCAGTCGAAATAAATAAGTGTTTCAGAGATTATTATGAAAATTTATATAAATCCCAAAGTCCCACTGCTGAAGAGGATATTCTACAATTCCTGCAATCCCTCCCACTTCCGAAGAGATGGTGATGCGCAAAACAAACTTAATGCTGAAATTACACTACAGGAGGTTGTCACGGCCATAAAGGAATCCCCAAGTGGAAAGTCTCCTGGCCCTGATGGCCTCAGCATCGAATTCTATAAAGCGTTTATTGATGATGTGGCCCCCCTACTACTAAGAATGATTCGAGAAGCAGCTCGATGCAAAACATTACCCGACTCATTATACACAGCAAATATATCTTTAATATTGAAGAAAGATAAAGATCGGACCGATCTGTCATCTTATCGACCTATTGCTCTTCTGTGTAGTGATTACAAAGTATTCGCCAAAATCTTAGCAAATAGATTAAACAAACATGTTGCAACAATTGTGCACCCAGACCAGGTTGGGTTTATCCCCAGAAGATTTTCTTTTTTTAATGTCCGTAGATTGTTAAATATTGTATACAGTAAACAAAGTAAGTCAAAGTCTGCAGTACTTACTCTCGATGCACACAAGGCTTTTGATCAGGTGGACTGGAAATACATGTTGTTGACAATCAGAGAACTTGGCCTGGGTGAAAGCTTTAGTTCATGGGTCGAAACGCTTTATGCACACCCAACTGCATCTATTCTCACTAACTCAGACAGATCTCACCCTCTCAGTCTGTATCGTGGTGTTAGGCAGGGCTGTCCGTTGAGCCCCCTGCTGTTTGCTTTGTGTATTGAACCTTTGGCAGTAAGTATTAGATGTAATCCCGAAATTGTTCCGATACACCTGGGCCAAATAGATCATTATATAGCTTTATATGCAGACGACGTAATTTTATTTTTATCCCAACCTGAAAAATCTATTCCACCATTACTAGATCAAATTAGAAATTTTGGGAAATTATCTGGTTATACTATAAACAGGCAAAAATGTGAATTCATGCCTCTATGTGAAGATTTAGACCCTGATTTTCTTAGGAATTTACCAGTAAAAGTGACTTCTAAAATTCATTATCTTGGCATTACAGTCTCTAAGCAATTTGATCAGCTCTACATACTCAACTAAAGTTTTGATTGACAAACTTAAAAACGATATTGAGCTCTGGCGCACATTTCCCATGTCAATGATCGGCAGAGTCAATTCTATAAAAATGGTGATCTTACCCAGATTTTTGTACCTATTCCAGAACGTGCCCATTTTTCTTTCTAAATTTTTTTAAAACATTGGATTCAGTCATCATGCCTTTCATTTGGGGGTATAAACCACACCGAATAAGCAAAAAGCACCTTTGTAAGCCAAAAGAACTGGGTGGACTAGCGCTCCCTCTATTTCAACATTATTATTGGGCATCTAATGCACGAGTCCTTGTGTATTGGCAACAGGCATATTCTTCAGGCCCCAGCGAGACTACCCCCTCATGGCTGGCTATAGAGCAGGACATCACTGGCACCTCTCTCCCAGCACTACTCAATACAACTAAGAGAAGCCCTGCACCATTTAAAGGGACTGGACCTATAGTTAAGCATTCATTAAAGGTGTGGTATCAAATCAAGAAAACATTTAATTTAACAAACACCTCTATTTTTGCACCCATCTGTCAAAATCATGCATTCCATCCTCCTCATTCAGATTTTGTTTTCAGTACCTGGAAAGAGAAGGGCCTGGTTACAGTGAAAGATTTGTATATTGATAATGTTTTTGCTTCATTCAACCAACTTAATGCCAAATTTGACCTACATCCATCTCATCTTTTCAGGTATCTGCAAGTTAGGAACTATGTTAGAGCTAACATTTCATCGTTTGAAACCTACAGCCCGCCAGACAAAATCTACTCTTTTAGTAAAGGCACCTGAGACCACAAGCTGATATCATTGTTTGTAAATGCCTTTGCAGCTCAAACCGCTCCAAGTTCACAACACCTGAGAGTGCGTTGGGAGAGGGAAATAGGTACCACAATCTCTGAAGATGCGTGGTGTAAAGCCCTTCACAGTATACACACATGTTCAATTAACGCAAGACACCAGCTAATTCAATACAAGGTCATACATAGACTACATTATTCTCAAGTTAAACTGCATTTATTCTCTCCATCTACTTCCCCATTATGTGAAATGTAAACACTCTGACGGCACACTGGCACATATGTTTTGGTTTTGCATTAAACTTAACGATTTTGGAGTGAAGTTTTTCGTTTTTATTCTGAGGTTTATGGAGACGATCTCACCCCAGACCCAGAGACAGCCATTCTTGGCTGGTCTCACCAACTCGAGGCTCTGAGCCACTGGAAGGTTATGTCAATACAGCATGGGATGGTAACGGCTAAGAAAATTATTTTACAAAATTGGAAGAAAGACACATCCCCAAGTTTTGATGTCTGGCTAGTAGAGCATTCAAATACTTTACACAGGGAGAGAATTAGATTTGAGCTATCAGGGAAATCAGACAGATTCTATCAGATATGGCAACCATTTCTTGATCATATCACAGATCGACAGACTTCCTCATGACGCCTCAGTGTTTTGAATATGTTTATATATTCACTTGTTTATCCTTTTTTATTACAATCTGATCATATTCGGATGACCGCAGAAATTGTTTGTACAGCTTTTTATTATTATTTAATTTTATTTTATTACCCTTTTTTTTTTTTTTTTTACTGTTATTATCATTTGTTTTCTTTTGTTAACCTGCTTTGGGGGAGGGGGTGGGTTGGAGGGGGTAATTCAAGGGACTATTTCTTATGTGTTGTGATGTTATGAAAATGAATAAATAAAGTATACAAAAAAAAAAAAAAACTAATCAAATAGACAGACTCAGTGACTGTATCAGAGAAATTAAATCCTGGATGACTACGAACTATCTCCGTCTGAATCCTGGCAAAACAGAGGTCATTATACTAGGCCCCCATAAACTGAGAGAGTGTCTATCTGAACAGATCATCACCTTAGATAACGTCAGTGTATCCTCCTCCTCTACTGTCAGGAACCTCGGGGTCTTATTGATCAGGATATCTCCTTTAAAGCACACATCAACCTGGCTTGTAAAACAGCATATTTCCACCTGTGCAACATAGCTAAAATAAGAAACATTCTACCTAGAAGCGATGCAGAAAAAATCATGCATTTGTTTCCACTAGATTGGACTACTGCAACTCCCTTCTCGCAGCCTGCCCAAAAAGTGTATTAAAAAACTTTCAGTGGTTAAAAATGCGGCCGCCAGATTATTAACTGGAACTAGAAGACGTGAACACATTACTCCCGTTCTAAAATCTCTTCACTGGCTTCCTGTCGAGTTTAGAGTTAGATTTAAAATCCTTCTCCTCACTTACAAAATCCTAAATGGGATGGCTCCGACCTATCTCCAAGATGCTTTAACGCCTTATCAACCAATCAGAGCACTCCGCTCTCAAAATGCAGGGTTACTGGTGACTCCTAGAGTCTCTAAATGGACACTAGGTGGAAGAGCCTTTAGCTATCAGGCACCGTTTTTATGGAACCAGCTTCCAAGTGGTGTCAAAGAGGCAGACACAGTCTCCACATTTAAGGTTAGGCTCAAGACGTTTCTCTTCGATGCAGCCTATGATCAGGTCAGCTAGGGATTCTAAATAAACTAAACTAAACTAAACTAAACTAAACTAAACAAACTAAAACAAACCAAACTAAAGTAAACCAAACCAAACTACAGTAAACCAAACTAAACTATAGTAAACCTAACTAAACTAAACCAAAAAACTAAACTAAACTTAACCAAACCAAATTACACTAAACAAAATTAAACTAAACCAAACTAAATTAAACTAAACTAAACTATACTAACTAAATACTAGTTTAAACAGTTAAGTATCCACAAAGCTGCCCAGGAGCTAGAATGCTGTGGGAAGTACGGTGCACTGAGCCCTGCTCTGTCTGAATGTTATTCCCTTTAGTCCCTTCATTGCTTTTCCCCTGCTGTCCCCCCTTCGAGGGGGAGTCTTCTCCAGTTTCAGTTGCTGACTCCACTATTACGAGGGCCTACGAACAAGCTCCGTCCGGACCGGGAGGACACTCCTGTCGGTCCTGCCCGTGGACTGGCTTCGGTTCTACTGCTGGGATCTGTGGTTCTTGTGCTGGACCGTCCAACGGACTGTCCTCAACATTGTCCTAGGCTTTACTTCTTATTGTCTCATGCTCGCTGTTGCCAAAGCTGTCCGTCCCTGGGAGAGGGACCATACTGTGGTTCTCCCCAAGATTTCTTCTTCCCACGGGTTTTGGAGTTTTTTCTTGCCGGATGTGAGGGTCTAAGGCGGTGGTTGCTTCGTTCTGTCTCGTTACTGTAAATATTGACATATTACCATTATGCTTATTCACTGTTTTTACTTTTACCGACCAATGTAACATCTTGAAGCCTCTGAGGCAACTGTTGTGTGATACTCTATACAAATAAATTGATTGATTGATTGATTGAAAGAGACCTAATGAAATAGGCTATTATTTATAATGTCAACTGTTCAAAAATCATGCAGATGAAACAATACTGGTTACTGACAGTTTTGGAAATTAAAAATAAATTTACCTCTTTGGTTGAAATCCACATGGATGAGTCAGCTGTGGAAAGTCAGGTGCAGGAATATCCTTTCACAGTTTTCACTCAAAAATGAATGGGTAATGTGAAAGGTTTGATTAAAAATGAAGAGGCGTCATCAAAACAGAAGCATAAGAGCACAATTATCAGTCAGATGCTGATGGAGTTACCAGACTTTTGAAGGAATGGTGCTCCACCGCTCCACCTCTTCCACCGCTTGACAGAAAATACTGTTTTTACTGTTAAATTACTGTTATCTATTGTTATTGTTAACTTACTGATTTTACTGTTAATTTACATGCTGTGGATGGATATTTAACAGTATTTTACATTTACTCTAAAAAACAGTAAGATACTGTTGAAAATTCACCGTAAATTAACAGAAATTTGTTACAGTGTAGCTTCAGTGTTGTAACGCTACAATATTATGTGTTGGTGTTCCACAGCATAGTGAATGTGCGGATTATAACGTGTCCACCAAAGTGTTTTGGGGTTGTTGGATTGTGTATTTGATGAGTTTGATGAGGGAGAACAAAAATACCATCCACTTCCATTGTGTCCGTCCCGAAAACCTTCCCCGACTCTCCTCTGGATAAACAACAGCTCGTCCTCACAAAAAAGTAAGTCTGCTGTTCAAATGACTAAGGAATTGCGGTAAATGGGCCAATTTGCCAAAATGTTGAAGTATCGCTTTAACAACTTGTGAACATGACAGTGGTTTTTGGAAATGTTAATGGATGTTTGAAATATGAATAAAATGTGTCTTAAAATCTCAAATCTCTCTGTCTCTCTGTCTCTCTCTCTCTCTCTCTCTCTCTCTCTCTCTCGATTGATTGAGGGATCAGAACATCAGTCACAGCTGATCCATCAATCGGATGAGACAGCCTGGTCTCAGTGGGTTCAGGAGGTTCCTTAACCCCGGGCTCTGACCATGTGGAACCAGCTCCCAGTTCTGCTTCACTTCCCTCCTTTCTTTCATGTAATGTTTCATCATTGACCATTGTTTCTCCTGTAGTCTATGTTCTTTCTGTTTATACATGAAATTTATAAACAGAGTACTGTCCTGTTTCTTTCTCTTTCTGTACCCTCACCCCAAATGGAATAGCAGAAAACCCACACCTCTGAGCCTGGTTCTGCAGGATTCTTTTTAAAGGGAGTTTTTCCTTTCCTTAGTCTCTCCTTGCTTATGTGGATCTGTTGGGATTTCTCTGTGAAAGTGTCTAGAAATGACTATTTGAAATTGACACTTTGCAAATGTAGTAATATGATTTTTCTAAAGGCGCGTATTTAGTTTTTCTGATATGTTGAAAGGGTTAATGATGCACTGATTTTTTTTTTTTTGGTTTCATTTTAGGACTAATGGTGCGTTCACACCGGACGCGTCGCGTGCGTCGTCGACGCTTGGGACGCCTCGAAGCTGACGCTTGTGACGCTTTAAACACGACGCTTGACACCTGGTGGTCACAAAGCTCGCGACGCTCTTGATGCACGTCAGTTAATTGGCGCGCTGGAGGCTGATTTCTGTTTCCAGCTCTGGCGGATCGCATCAGGAAAGCGGCTTGGCTTTATTTGTTAAATAAAGCTAGACCGCGTCGTCGTCGGAAAAGTGGCTATTGGCTGCTCTGCTCCTCTCTGCTCTGACTGCAGCAGGGGGCGCTGCTGAGACTGACCGCTGTGAGAGCTTTGGGACGGGGGAGGGGCTCACGCAGCACCCGCTGCTCATTGACGACAGCAACGAGACGTCCTGTCACGTCTCCAGAGCACCAGAGAAGGTCGCTAGATTTGTCGCTAGTTGCTTTTGACAAAAAAACGTCGCCAAGAGGCTTTGGAAAGTCGCCAGATTTAGCGAGAAAGTCGTCAAGTTGGCAGCACCGGCTGGCCCGCATCGGCCCTCGGATCACTCGTAGTGACGTAGCACCGGAGGGATCGTCTCTGATTGGTTGACGCTCAGCGGCAGCGCGTTGAAAGTTCAGTTTTCCCAACTCTCAAAAAGCGACGCTCACGACGCTCCTGACGCCGGGGACGAGCGTCGTGGGCGTCGACGCTCGAAACGCTGGAAAAGTGACGCTCATGACGCTCCTGTTGCGCCGCCTCGCCGCCCGCCGCTCCACGACGCTCGTCCACCATAGACTTTGCATAGAAAAGCGCCGCTCACGACGCTTACGACGCGTCCGGTGTGAATGCATCATAAGGAAAATAAGAATTATTGCACAAGTGTTGTTAAAATATGGATTTTGCTTTGTATTGAAAAGCCACTTTAAATATTAAAGGTGCATTAAGGAGTTTGCACGTTTTATGCGAAACAGCACCCCCTGTAGGCCTTGGGCGTAATGCAGCTTAGTGAAACACTCAACCAATCAATCAATCAATTTATTTTTGTGTAGCCCAGTATCACAACAACAGTTGCCTCAGAGGCTTCAAGATGTTACATCACTCGTCCCTGTGGCTCGCGTGCACGGAAGAGAGGAACTCCTTCCTCGCTCGTTTAGCAGCGCTCCAGTAAAATGTAAGTTTCTTTTACCTGGTGGAGTCTGTGTGGAGCTGCAGTGCTAGAAGCCGGTCTTTTCTTACTTTCTGGAAGATCCTGCTCAGTTGTTGCTCACTAAGCATCTGGTGGAGTAATGGCGGACAAAATGAAACCTAACCAGCCGGAGCGCGCATTACGTCATTCCTTTCAAATTCTCCCCAAAAAAATTCTGGTGCCGGACCGGCACTGTGACTTTCAAGTGACAATTTAGCACTGTTAGAGGTACTTGTAATGAATGTGTCAGGGCACATTGTACACATCATTAAAAATGTGTAACGTATTTATGGAGGAAAATAAGTATTTTTAAGGTTGTAAAACTCCATAATGCATCTTTAAGACATTTATAGTTTTGTTTGAAGCCGGACCAGTGCGTGAAGTGCGTGATGTTTGACGATCAGACCGGAAGTGGTCCATGAGAACCGGGTGGAGTCAGCGCCTCTGAGCATCTCATGCTGCAGCACACTGAGGTGTGAAGGACCACAAAAAGGCTAACGTGAGCAGAGCCCGGTTCCCTGACGGCTTGGACAGTGACTCCTGCTGAGGAGGGCTGGCCACAGGCCACACCGGGAGGAGAGAGTGGGAGTCGAGCTGGGCTCCTGGACCGGGACCGGGTCAGCGGGGCTGAGCTAGCCGGAGGCTAGCACCACTGCAGCGGGCTGCCTCATTAAGCCAGAGCTGAGAGAGTGCTGCTGACGGACCACCTGGACTCACCTGGTGGAGGATCGCAGAGAAGAGGGATCCCTGCACGTCGTTGCTTCATTCCGACCAGGAGCAGGTTTCTCTACAAACAGGTGGGATCTCGCCATCCACACATTAGCTGGACAAGAGCGCCAACGCCCCATCAAATGTATATGAGCAAGCTTGTGTCAATGAACACTGGGAGAACACTCTAAGCTGAACTCGGTGAAACTTCATGAAACTTAAAGGTGCTGTAGGCAGGATTCTGCTAGTCAGTGCTAATTTTTCTGTGCTTTCTTTGAATTAAATGTTAGAGTATCCATTGATAATCCTTTAGGAGTGTAGCATAATTGCACCGCGAGGGCGCAGTGTTTCCATCTGTCTCTGTTCTGAGCTGAAAAGGAATCTCCACAGCTCCAGGTATCTTTGACCAATCAGAAGATCCCCTGAGGCTCTAACCGTGATTGGTCGAGGGGCATTCATCTCACGTTCTTGTGGGAGGGCTTAACTTGCGTAAGGGCGTGATGTCAGAGAAAACAGGACAGGATTGGCTGTGCTGGGTTTCAAATCACCATCTTAGATGGGTCAAATCGCCATCTTGCTGAGGTAACCCTAAGCAAGATGGCGGAGATGTGGAATTCTGCCTACAGCACCTTTAATTTTAATTTTGTGCTCCAATATTTTGTTTTGAACTTTACATTTTGTGTGGATTTGAATATTATCCTAAAGCGAAGAGGAATCTGACACTGCGTTTTTGCATGGATTTCATTTTTGTGTACAAACAGGATTACCTTAGTTATTTTGATTTATGTACTCATTTTGAATTCTGGGAAAGCTTTTTGTTATAGCTTGTGTGAGAATCATATTGACAAATATAGACAAAGTCTTTTACAGCGGAATGTCTCTTTTGCCATATTATTTATGTTTGGAAGGAAGTAACGTGTACTACTGATAAATTACTTCCTTAAAACGAGCTGGCTGGTTAAAGGGTTCCATAAATAAAGCTGAATTGAGTTGAATTAACAGTAAGTCAGCTCTATTCCATTCTGAGTGTAAAGAGATGAGCGACATGAATCGTGATGTCAATTGATGCACTTTGCACCAATACGGTTCCTTTTTTTTTGAACGCCAAATTTATGCTCTACCGGCTCAGCTGGACTCTGGAGGAGGAAGAACCAAGCTGAAAGCAGTGAATTAGAGTAACAGCACCACACCATATTTTGTCAGTAATGATAACGACGCTGTAATGCTGAAAAAAGTAATTTTTCTTTTTTTAATTATATTGCACATATAGTCAAAACAATGTGACTATCTGCAAGGGAGCAAAAATAGCCAAAAGGCTTGTACAAATGCCGCTCCCGCACAAACTCAAATTGGAAAAAAATGTACATGGAAACATGTTATGAAGTCCACCACAAAAATAGAGAAAAAAAAACACAAGAGAAAAGAAAAGGAAAAAAACAAAAACCAACAAAGATCCTACAAAATAAATAACGAATAAACAAAACAATCTAAAGCAATCGCCATATATCATGTATATATCATGTTTGGATTAGGTCAGATATTGTAGAATTAAATTGTTCTTTAAGTTTCTTTTGAAGTTGAACATGGACGAAGACGCTTCTAATAAGTCCAGGTGCAGATTCCACACTTTCGGTCCATTAAATCTGAGCGAGAACTGCTCACAATTTCTCTTATATAAGGGTAAGTGCAAACCAGGAGCCTGTATTGTGGCATAATTATGAAATTGGTTATTAAAGGAAAAGTAGAGCTTGATGTGAGTCGGCCAATCAGAATCATGGAGAGCTCTGTACACAAATATACATGTGAAAAAAAGTGTTATTGTCAAAATGTTTAACAAGTTAAATTTAATAAACAAAGGTGCACTCATAGCATTAAATTCGGAGTAAGTAGCAATTCTCAAGAATCGCTTCTGTAGAATGTGAATTTTGTTAAGATAAGTGGTGAAGGTATTTCCCCACACAACATTACAATATGTCAAGTAAGGATAGATTAGACTGTAATAAAGAGTAGATAAACACCGAGGATGAATCAAATGCCTTATTTTACTTACAATCCCAATAGACTTAGATATCTTTTTGCATACATGCTCAATATGTTATTTCCAATTTAATTTATCATCAATCCTCACACCAAGAAAACCGGTTGAGTTCACTCTCATCAGCTCTTCATGACTAATGCAGATTTTTAGTGAGTCGTATTTTTTTTTCTCCTGCAAATAGCATGAAATTTGACTTTTTAGCATTTAAGGCTCTAATTTGACGGCGCAACTTGGCCATTGATCACCGGCGGAGGCAGCGCATTCCTATTTTCGTCAGGCGCAGAAGAGGGTTTCTGGCCGGTCTGCTGCACTTGCGCCGAGATGGGCGTGGCGGCGCACCAGGGGGAGGGCTCGACAGAATCAGCTGGGCGCAGTGAGAGTTTAGTGCAGAAGGTGTGAGCAGGCTGGGGAGGAGGATCTGATGATAATTTGTCTGAGAAAACCTCAGAGGCAGGGTTTCAGCTTGTCAGTGTCATGAAACATACACAAAATCACTCATGAAGCACATAATTGTTTTTATTATCTTCTTTAACACTAGAACATCCAAGACGGTCTGACAGACCGTTTGGGTTTTTAGAATTCAAATAAATCTGTTAAAAATAATTCCCCTGTCCTCTAATTCTTTGACTTTTCCTAAATATGTGTCTTGTATGTTTTTCTGAAGCAAATAAGGTCCTAACAATGACACACATAATATTACAAAGCATTTATACCTCCAAAGGCCAACAGCGTCTCACAGACCGCTGATAAAAAAAGATACACTTCACTGGGCTTTTTTTTCTGCGATTGATTTGTTTTGGTTCATGCGCGCATCGGGTTAGCTCTGACAGCAGACAATCAGACAGACGGCCAAAAATATCAACCAAATCCCAAAAGAAAGATAATAAAAACATAAATAACAGATATAAGGTGAAAGAAGCTTTAGCAATGATACAGGAGGTCAGTGAGGGGGAATCGGATGGCGGAGACGTGTCGGACATCAGCGATCTTGACTGGAGTGAAGAGGAGGAACGTTCTGAATCAGAGTCAGAACAGTCGCGGGCCAAACGAAGGCGAAGGCGAAACAAATGTAATCCTGCTGCCCCAAAAATACCCGACCGACCTCCAGCTGCTGTACAGTCCAGCGCAGAACCTGCAGTGGAGCATGGCAGCGCTCACGCGTCACCTCCAGGTAGAGAATTACTGTAGGCTGCTGTCAGTTTACAACTAAATTATAATCACATAAAATGGTGTAAAAAAATAAAAATAAACTAATGTAATAAATCTCAACACAACAGTGAACACGGTATTGACAGCAGGAGAACTGCAGCGTCTCCAGATGTGCCAGTTACAGATTCAGGTAAAATATTATATCCTCCTTGAAAGTACAGCAAACCATGTATTTTTTTTGTTTCCAAAAAATTAATTTTAGAATGAACATATTTTCTGAATAAATCCCTTTGTCCTGTGGAGCCTGCAGTCCCAGAATCAACTGAGCAGTGTGAGGACGGGACCGTGTGGGGAGGTGTCCGTCCTGGGGCGCAGCCGGGGAGACTTATTTTACTAATTTTAATATGTTCTTGATTATTATTGACGGTTAATAATACCACTATTTTGTGTGTGTTGGCGTGTGTGTGCGTGTGTATCAGGGAAATGAGGTGGAGTGTGAGTGAGAGGTACGCTGCGCAAATGCGCACTGTAAAAAGTTCAATACATTTTAAAACCTGATTTGAGGCATTAGTAAAGCAGACATCAGGCATTAAAAGTTTTGCTGATCCTCTTGATTTAATATTTTGTTTCTTTATCTTAATTTCTAATACATTAGATTACAGAAAAGCAACCTGTTGTGCTCCTGCGCAAAAACACTGCATATGTATGACAGTCTGGCTGACCATAGCGGCCTTTGGAGGGGGGTAAGAATGCTGGCAACACGTGAAGCAGAGCGGAGGACGGAGCAGATAGCAGATGTCGCCACCATTCTCTCATAAATGATTATCCTTCGTCTGGGATGGCCGGAATGCCATGTGTGTGATAGGAATTACAGGGAATCATTTCAGAGGACATCGATCTGATGACAACTGAACCAGCAGTCCTAAGTAGACTCACCCAGCTCCGCTGTGCAGCTGCGCTGAGTGATAGGCGCTCAGACACCTGTAATTATTTGTGCTTTCCCAAATGTATCTTTAAGAGTTATGATGCACAGAAATAGGGCTGGGTTAAACGATTATTTTTGCAATCGATTAATCTAGGAAATAGTTCGTCGATGCATCGATTAATCTAACGATTCATTTTTAAATCTGTTGCGGAGTTCCTCTCCGCCTTCGTGGTTATGCGGCGGGTCCCCGCGCGCTCCGCGGCCGCGTCTGCGCCCGGGAGCAGAGATCCGGAGCTCTCCCGTCAGCCTCTGTGGGGCAGCTCCACTCGGCCCCTTGAAGCCGCGGCCTGCTTCACGTGCCTCCGTGGAGCAAGTCGCGGCGCGGCAGCTCCGGATCTCCGCTCCCGGGCGGAGAGGCGCTCCGTGCCGGCCGCGGAGATGCGCTCCGTGCCAGCCGCGGAGCGCGCGGGGACCCGCCGCATAACCACGGAGGCGCGTGAAGCAGGCCTCGGCTGCTGGAGCTTTCCCGTCGCCGCCGTGGAGCAGCTCCGGGCCGTTTACCCAATCGGCCCCAACTCGGCCCCTGGAAGTCAGGCACCAAGGCGCCGTGACAGCCGAGGCTGACTCAAAGTGCCTCTCTGCTGGGGAGAGGAGCTCAAACGTTCCCATCCGAGCTAATTGTGGCTAAGTTAGCGAAAACTATCAGCTGACTTACCTGAAGACGGTAGACGAGCTGACTTTATGATAACACTGGTGATGGATGAAAAAATATAGCCGAAAAGAGCGATTTTGCAGAGATTATGTCCTGCACTGAAGCTCCCCTGCCATGGCCCCCGCTAAGTGCGGCTAAATCGGTTGGATCTAAATAATTGCTACTACTCGATGCGCCGCCATTTTTTTTAATTCTGAAACAACGCATCGACGTGCAGTTTTTGCGTCGATGTATTTTTTGCGTTGACGTAATCGATGACGTCGACGCGTCATCCCAGCCCTACACACAATTAAAAACAGATTCTCCCTTTCCCTAAAAAGTCTTTATGTAGCCGCTAAATGCAGGGTGTCTGCATTTTTATTTCATCTGGCCCTCCAAGCTCTTCAAGAGATTATTTATTTCAAAATACAGTCATATACATTGTTGCTTCACTATGGTTTAGTATTGAGGCCAGGAAATAAAATGTATTTCATCATGTTAATATTGTTTTATTGTTTTGTTTATTTTTTTATTCCATTTCATTCATGATATATAATTTTTCTACACATCTCTTAATCTTCATGTGTTATCATGTGAAATGAAAATGAAAAGGAGCAGACAGAAGACAAGTCTTATATACGTCTGCCCCTTCACTGCAACTCATTTTCCCAGGGCAACCAGCACTTAGACCATGTATTTGGATTCTCGCTTAACCACTACAGAACATACATGCATGTAAAAAACCAACAACAAAAAACATACAACAAAACCAAACAACAAAAAACAAAAACAAAAAAAACAAAAAACAAACAAAACTACTCCCTACCTCAATCATCCAATTCATATTTTTTGATTTTTTCTTCTTTAAACTTTTTCTTAAACTGAAACATAACTGTACAATCCTTTAAACTCTGTGTTTTGTGCATTCCATAGCTTTGTACCTACAACAGAAATACACGTCTGCCTTAGCGTTGTCCGAGCAAACTGGTGTTTGAAATCATGTGGTCTCCTATGATTTCCGCTCTCTGATCTAATGTCAAATATATGTTGAAGCTGTTTTGGTAGAACTCTAACTTTCGCTCTGAACACCACCAGAAGTGTTCTCAGCTCAATTAAGTCTGTTAATTTTAGCAAACCCAACAACATAAAAGTCTATTGATATGTGCTCTATAATCCTCTTTATACATAATTCTTAATGCTCTTTTTTGTAACTTAACCAAGGAAAAAAAAATTCGTCTTGTACGTATTGCCCCACACTTCTAAACAATAAGTAAAGTACGGCAATACTAACGTACAATACAACATTGTCAAAGTGCTTGTATCCAACTCATATTTTACTTTGTTCAAAATAAAAAGACTCTTAGCCACTTTGGCTTTTACATACGATATATGTTTTTTCCATGTCAATTTGTCATCCAATATCACACCCAAAAACCTAATTTCAGAAACTCTCTCAATGTTTATATTATCTATAGAAAGTTGAATTTCATTCTTTTTTCGATTAGAGAAGATCATAAACTTTGTTTTTTTTACATTTAATGATAACTTGTTTCTGTTAAACCACTTTTTAATTTTGTCCATCTCATTTTTTAACATTTTCCGCTATCTTATTTAAATCATTCCCTAAACAAATAAAGTTAGTATCATCTGCGAAAAAAACAAACTGCATTAACTTAGACACTTGGCAAATATCATCAATATATAAAATAAAAAGTTTAGGTCCCAAAACTGAACCCTGTGGTACTCCATATTCTAACTTCCTGCAAACTGATTCATATCCCTCCAACTGGACATATTGCTGTCTGTTTTGAAGATAACTGATTAACCAATCTAAAGCTACACCTCTCACACCAAAATTGTTCAATTTCCATCCATCCATCCATTTTCTACCGCTTATCCGGGGCCGGGTCGCGGGGGCAGCAGTCTCAGCAGGGATGCCCAGACTTCCCTGTCCCCAGACACTTCCTCCAGCTCCTCTGGGAGGATCCCAAGGCGTTCCCAGGCCAGCCGAGAGACATAGTCTCTCCAGCGTGTCCTGGGTCTTCCCCGGGGTCTCCTCCCAGTGGGACATGCCCGGAACACCTCCCTAGGGAGGCATCCAGGAGGCATCCTAAACAGATGTCTGAGCCACCTCAGCTGGTTCCTCTCGATGTGGAGGAGTAGCGGCTCTACTCCGAGCTCCTCCCTGGTGACTGAGCTCCTCACCCTATCTCTAAGGGAGCGCCCAGCCACCCTACGGAGGAAGCTCATTTCAGCCGCTTGTATCCGGGATCTTGTCCTTTCGGTCATGAGCCAAAGGTGAGGGTGGGAACGTAGATTGACCGGTAAATCGAGAGCTTCGCCTTTCGGCTCAGCTCCTTCTTCACCACGACGGACCGATACAACGACTGCATCACTGCAGCCGCTGCACCGATCCGCCTGTCAATCTCACGCCACATCCGTCCCCCACTCGTGAACAAGACCCCAAGATACTTGAACTCCTCCACTTGGGCTAGGGTCTCTCCACCAACCTGGAGGGGGCAAGCCACCTTCCTCCGGTCGAGGACCATGGCCTCGGATTTGGAGGTGCTGATCCTCATCCCTGCCGCTTCACACTCGGCTGCGAACCGCCCCAGTGCATGCTGTAGGTCCGGGTTCGATGAAGCCAACAGGACGACATCATCTGCAAAAAGCAGAGATGAAATCCTGTGGTTCCCGAACCGGACCCCCTCCGGCCCCTGGCTGCACCTAGAAATTCTGTCCATGAAGATTATGAACAGAACCGGTGACAAAGGGCAGCCCTGCCGGAGTCCAACATGCACCGGGAACAGGTCCGACTTACTGCCGGCAATGCGGACCAGACTCCTACTCCGGTCATACAAGGACCGGACGGCCCTTAACAAGGGGCCCCGGACTCCGTATTCCCGGAGCACCCCCCACAAGACACCACGAGGCACACGGTCGAATGCCTTCTCCAAATCCACAAAACACATGTGGACTGGTTGGGCAAACTCCCACGAACCCTCGAGCAACCTATGGAGGGTATAGAGCTGGTCCACTGTTCCACGACCAGGACGAAAACCGCATTGTTCCTCCTGGATCCGAGGTTCGACTATCGGTCGGATCCTCCTCTCCAGTACCCTGGAATAGACTTTCCCGGGGAGGCTGAGGAGTGTAATCCCCCTATAGTTGGAGCACACCCTCCGGTCCCCCTTTTTAAACAGGGGGACCACCACCCCGGTCTGCCAATCCAGAGGCACCGTCCCCGACCGCCACGCGATGTTGCAGAGACGTGTCAACCAAGACAGTCCCTGCACATCCAGAGACTGAAGGTACTCAGGCCGAATCTCGTCCACCCCCGGTGCCTTGCCACCAAGGAGCTTGCCAACCACCTCAGTGACTTCAGCTTGGGTGATGGACGAGTCCACCTCTGAGACCTCAGCCTCTGCTTCCTCCACGGAAGACGTGGCGACGGGATTGAGGAGGTCCTCAAAGTATTCCTTCCACCGTCCAACAATATCCCCAGTTGAGGTCAGCAACTCCCCACCTCCACTGTAAACAGTGTTGGCGGAGACCTGCTTTCCCCTCCTGAGGCGCCGGACGGTTTGCCAGAATTTCTTCAAGGCCGACCGATAGTCCTCCTCCATGGCCTCCCCGAACTCCTCCCAGACCCGAGTTTTTACCTCCACAACTGCTCGGGCTGCAGTTCGCTTGGCCTGCCGGTACCCGTCAGCTGCTTCTGGAGTCCCATGAGCCAGCAAGGCTCGATAGGACTCCTTCTTCAGCTTGACGGCAGCCCTTACTTCCGGTGTCCACCACCGGGTTCGGGGGTTGCCGCCACGACAGGCACCGGAGACCTTACGACCACAGCTCCGAGCAGCTGCTTCGACAATGGAGGTGGAGAACATGGTCCACTCGGACTCAATGTCCCCAGCCTCCCTCGGGACATGAGAGAAGCTCTCCCGGAGGTGGGAGTTGAAAGCCATGCTGACAGAGGGTTCCGCCAGACGTTCCCAGCAGACCCTCACAACACGTTTGGGTCTGCCAAGTCTGTCCGGTTTCCTCCTCTGCCAGCGAATCCAACTCACCACCAGGTGGTGATCGGTCGACAGCTCTGCCCCTCTCTTCACCCGAGTGTCCAAAACACGCGGCCAGAGATCAGATGACACGACAACAAAGTCGATCATCGACCTCCGACCTAGGGTGTCCTGGTGCCAAGTGCACTTATGGACACCCCTGTGCTCGAACATGGTGTTTGTTATGGACAAACTGTGACTAGCACAGAAGTCCAATAACAGAACACCACTCGGGTTCAGATCGGGGAGGCCGTGCGATCCAATCACCCCCTTCCAGGGCTCACTGTCGCTGCCCACGTGGGCGTTGAAGTCCCCCAGTAGAACAATGGAGTCCCCAGTCGGAGCACTGTCCAGCACCCCTCCCAGGGACTCCAAGAAGGCCGGGTACTCTGCACTGCTGTTCGGCCCGTAAGCCGAGACAACAGTGAGGCACCTATCCCCGACCCGAAGGCGCACCGATGCAACCCTCTCGTTCACTGGGGTGAACTCCAACACATGGCGGCTGAGCTGTGGGGCTATAAGCAAACCCACACCAGCCCGCCGCCTCTCACCGCGGGCAACGCCAGAAAAGTGGAGAGTCCAGCCCTTCTCAAGAGGTTGGGTTCCAGAGCCCAGGCTATGTGTGGAGGTGAGCCCGACTATATCTAGCCGGTGCCTCTCAACCTCCCTCACAAGCTCAGGCTCCTTCCCCGCCAACGAGGTGACATTCCATGTCCCTAGAGCCAGTCTCTGTGTCCGGGGATCGGGTCGTCGGGCACCCTGCCGTCGGCTGCCACCCAATCCACACTGCACCCGGCCCCTACGGTTCCCTCGGTGGGTGGTGAGCCCACCGGAGGTCAGGCCCACGTCGTCCCTTCAGGCTGAGCCCGGCCGGGCCCCGTGGGCAAAGACCCGGCCACCAGGCGCTCGCTTACGAGCCCCAACCCCAGGCCTGGCTCCAGGGTGGGGCCCCGGCTGCGCCATACCGGGCGACGTAACAACCTTTGTTCTTTTTCTAATCATAGGGGGTTTTGAACTGCTCTCAGTCTGGCCCGTCACCCAGGACCTGTTTGCCATGGGAGACCCTACTAGGGGGCATAAAGCCCCCCGGCAACATAGCTCCTGGGATCATGCGGGCTCTCAAACTCCCCCACCATGTTAAGGTGGCAGTTCTAGGGGGAGAATTGTTCAATTTACTTACGTAAATACGTACATAAGTAAATTGTTCAATTTACTTATTAATATTGTATGATTAATTGTGTCGAAGGCTTTCCTCAGATCGATAAAAACTCCAATTGTATGTTTATGTTCGTCAATTGCTTGTGTTATTTCTTCCATTATTTTCATAAGTGCCAGAGCTGTAGACCGATTTGTTCGAAAACCGTACTGACTCTCACTCAGCAGATTATTCTTCTCAATAAAGGAATCCAATCTTCGTATGTACAACTTTTCCAACACTTTTGAAAACTGTGAGAGTAACGACACCGGCCTATAATTAGTAAAATCGTGTTTGTCTCCACTTTTGTAAAGCGGGATAACCTTTGCAGTTTTCATTCGATCTGGGAAAACACCTGTACTCAATGAAAGATTACAAATATACCTTAAAGGCTTAATAATACAGTCAATGTTTTTTTTCACAATACACATGTCTATCCCATCACTATCGGTTGATGTTTTATTCTTTGATTTGGTCAAAATGGATTTGATCTCATCTTCCCTCACTTCTTCTAGATACATGGATTGCATTATCTTGCTTCCCCTTTCACATCCACCATCTTCTTGTCCATTTTCATGTGGAATGGCATTGGCCAAACTTGGCCCCACATTTACAAAAAAATGAATTAAATTCATTTACCACTTCCTTCATATTTTTAATAATTTTCTTACTGTCATTCACAAAGTAGGTAGGAAGATCTGTGGAAACATACCCATTTCCTATCAATTGATTCCAGATTTTCCATGTACCTTTTAAATCATTCTTATAATATAATATAGCAGTGTCCTTCGCTGCAGCGCATTTTAGAAAAAGGAGAGGTGTTCATTTGATTGGTCAAATTACGCTCAGCTGGGTTAAACCCACTTTCTCTCCTCCCTCTTGCACCACCTGCACAGGTGGGCGGGATGGAGGCGTGACTGTGCCTGGTTCACGAAATTAGGACAATTTTCTGGACACGCCCCATTGACTTTATCCGCCGAAGGCGCACTTTATGCTCCACTGACAGCGGGCGGACTCGGCGGAGTCTACCAAGTTAGAGCCCTTAGTGTTGGCTTGTTTGCCTTAAACCATTCAGAATAATTGGAAAGATCATGATTGAGCTTCTGCATCAGTACATTTAGATCACGGTTAGATGCGAGTAGATTTGTGTCATCAGCAAACAAGATTGGAAAAGCATCAGCAGAGATAGAAGCAAAATCATTAATGTACATAATAAATAATAGAGGTCCCAAAACTGACCCCTGTGGTACACCACAGAAGATAGGATTCATGCTGGAGTTGAGATTGTTCATACATACATATTGTTTTCTGTTTGTTAAATAATGACAGAGCCAATTATACACATTGTCTCTGAGTCCATATTTATGAAGTTTGGAGAGTAGAATTTCATGACTGACCGTGTCAAAAGCTTTTGAGAGATCTAAAAATATTCCTATGGAAAATTCATTCTTGTCCAAAGCTGTGTGGATTCTATCAATAAGTTCAACAAGTGCCCTGGCAGTGGAACGACTTTAACGGAACCCATACTGATAATTACACAAAATATCATTGGTGATTAAGTGTTGATATAATCTTGTTTACACAAGTTTCTCTAAAACCTTAGAGAAGCACGGTAAAACAGATGCAGGGCGGTAATCTGAGAAGGTTTTTTGATCACCATTTTTTTTTTTTTTCCCCTTGTCCTGTTCGGCAGCTGGGGCGTGCAATATTGTATGATTGTAGCCTTTTACCATCCGAACAGATTTTAATATTAGCAGCAGGAGGAGACTGAGTCTCCTCCTGCTGCTGCCTTTATTTAAAGCTGGCATCCGGCATGGCTGCCGGACAGGACCGGGACGGAGACGCTCGGAGAGCAGGGACAGAAAGAGAGAAAGATAAAGACAGGGAGAACGGGGGGGGGGGGGGGGGGGCACAACCTATGTACAAAGTCACAATACAAAACAGTGTTGTCGACGCACCACACACAACCTAGAACAATCCCAAACCCCCAATCCAGACAACACCAAAACAGAGCCGACAACCAACACAGAAAATTACAGAGCCATACATACATTTTTTTTTTTTTTTTTTTCCGAACCATATTAGTGAACAGACCAGGCCACAAAAATAAAAGGAGGTGTAGGGGAGGAAGGAAATGCAAGGACACCACAAACCCTTTTTTTTTTTTTGAATATAGCTAGTAGTAACTAGTAGTAAACTAGGGGCGTGCATCAAGAGAGGTCTGCTACAGATCACCATTAGTCTAACCACCACAAGAAGACAAGGTAACCCAGGATGTGAAGAGTGATTAAAGATCAACGTGATCATGTGAATATGATGGTGACAG
Organism: Salarias fasciatus; assembly: GCF_902148845.1. NCBI lineage: Eukaryota > Metazoa > Chordata > Actinopteri > Blenniiformes > Blenniidae > Salarias > Salarias fasciatus. The sequence continues at coordinate 32,081,509 of NC_043756.1, forward strand.
TGATGGTGATAGTGATCATGCATATATGACCTCTGACCTCTGAGAAGGCCAGAAGCAGGCCAGAGAGGCCCTCAGAGCCCAGACAGCCGGCGGTCATCACAGAGCCCAGATCCAAGCCGCCCCACCAGGCAGACGCCCACGCTCCAGTCCAGAAACGGGGCAGAGGAAAGCCCCGGCTGGGGGCCCCGGCAGCCCCGGGGCCCGGGCCCCGCGGAGCCACGACCGGCAGGAGCCGGCAGGGCCGAGAGCCCAAGGCCCAAGAGCCCAGGAGCCAACCCCCCACACAGGCGGAGGGCCATGACTCACCCGGGAGAACCAGCCCACACGGGCGGCTACCCACCCCAGGCCAGTACACCCCCCAGCGCTCCGGCCACGCACCCCGAGATCCAGGGCAGGGCCAGGAGCGCCACCCCCCCCCCCAGGACCAGGGCGGACAGCGACCATGGCCAGAGAGCCACCGACCCAAGAAGCACACACCCATCATGCATCAGGAGGAGTGAAGGTGAGGACAGACAGGGGGCAGCAGAAGGACCCAGACCCAGGGCCCACCGCCCCCAGACCCACCGGGGCCACTCCCCACAGGACACCGCACTCTCTCATACATAGCTCCAATCGCCCACACATATACACCCACCCGTACAGACATACATACATACTTACAGATACATAGTCACACTCATACACATACATATCCAGATACACACCCACACACTCACATACACCTACATAAATACCCACACATACAAAAACATATATACATACTCACACATACACACCCACACACATATACACATACACGTACACGCACCTTCCCCAACCCCCTAACCCCCACAGCCCACCACCCCCCTATCTACCCCCCCATCCACCCCGCCCCGTCCCCCACCACCCACCCACCTCCCCCGCCACCCCCCACCCATCCACCCCACCCCCCTGTCCCCCACCACCACAACCACCCACCCCGATGCCCTGGATTCCGGGGCAGCAACCAGACACCAGGGCGTGCAGCGACCCAGGCCGCGGCAGCACGCCCGAGCCGACCGGCAGTTGTGCTGTCCTCGTTTCCATCACGCCGAGGGAGGTACAAGTCTGGACGTGGACGACGTGACAACACCTGGCGACGACGGCCCTTGGTATTCGAGATGATGGAGATCAAGGGTTCCTGTAGACCAGACGGGTCTGCAGAAAACACATGATGATGTGAATTCACAAGACTGGAGCAGTGTACTTATTAATGTTGATTTATAGTGATTGTTTATCAATGTTTTTTGTATTTTGTTTTTTGCAAAAGAAATCTGTTCTGTTTCTTAAAAAAAAAGGTGCCTGACTGCTAAAAATGTGCACTGTTTTGTAAATTGTTTTATAAGAAGTTGAACTCCATTTGATTAAAATGTTTATCTTTGGCAGCTCTCTTGTTTTTGCATGTCTGTCACAGTGAGGTGTTTGGAGTGAGGAAGTGTAATAACAATGCGTTCATCTTCATGTAATGTGATGGCTGGTGATGGTGGTTTTGATGGAAACTCTGATCTCCTGACAGATACAGTGTGCTGTTCAGAGACTGTATCAGACACTGATGGGGTTTGCTGCATTTTTGGTGCAAGTTTGTGGGGTAATGTGAAAGTTTCCGAGTAACAGGCTAAATACTGAGTAATTACCAGGTAATAACATGGAAACAGACCTCACTTCCTTTTACAGTACAAATCCACTTTAATAACTATGTAATTTCCAGGTAAATATTTTTCTATTTACTGGGTAATAAATGAGTAATTACCATGTAATAACATGGAAACAGATCTCACTTCCTTTTACAGTACAAATCCACTTTAATAACTATGTAATTTCCAGGTAAATATTTTTCTATTTACTAGGTAACAAATAAGTAATTACCAGGTAATAACATGGAAACAGACCTCACTTCCTTTTACAGTACAAATCCACTTTAATAACTATGTAATTTCGAGGTAGGTATTTTTGCAGTTCCTGGGTAACGAATAAGTAGTTACCAGGTAATAGTGTGGAAACAGGCCTCACTTCCTTTTGCAGTAGTCTACAGTTCAACCGTAATTACCAGGTAAATGTTGTAGTTACTGGGAAGTTACCAGGTAAGTAGTAAAAAACACTTGACTACTAGGGAAATACATAGCGTACACACCTAGCAGTACCTAGTAATACCTAGTAAAAAGTCTACATTTCCCAATGATTACATGGTAATTACTTAGCAATTACCTAGTAAGTACTTGGCAATTACCGACATAGTTGCTATATACATTATAATTACCCAGTAATTAATACTTACTACCAGGTAGTTACTTGGTATTTGCCTGGAATTGGCTTGGTAATTACTCTAAAAGTACTAGGTAATTAGCAACATAGTTACCCTGTAATTACATGGTAATTTTACAGTAACTTCTCCTTATTACATGGTACTTACCTTGCAATTACCACGTTAATACATGGTAATTACCGTACTGTAAAAAGGAAGCGTTACCAAGTTTTCTTTGCGATGCACAAGATGGTGAGAACCATGTAGACAGAGTTTATTGACATGTTAATTTCACCCAGATCCCCTAAAAGGCACAGTGTGGGAGTTGCAGGGATGTTGCAGTGAACCATGTTGACAGGTCTTCACACACCTGAAGCCAGAACCTCTGCACTGGTGTGCAGGACCACAAGGCATGGAGGGAGCTGTCAGTCATGTTATCATTGCAATGTGAACAGATATCAGATTGTGATAGACCCATCTGGAACATCCTTCGTCCTGTGTAATGAATTCTATGCAGAATTTTGAATTGTATTAGTTGTATATTTGAATTCTTTGTCATTTTGAAAGTATTTAAACATATTTGTGACCACGCATTTTGGTCAAAGTTGTTAGATAAGTCAGCCTCCCATTTTAAGGTCGGAAGGAAGATTTCATCTTCTACCTTTGATAATATTTTATATATCTTTGATAGCAACTTTGGGGAACTGAGGTTTAAGAATTCTTCGACCCCGAGAGGTAGCTGTCCCTGCAGTTGATTAAAGGTATACTTTTTACCTATGATAGATTTAAGTTGATGATATTCTAAAAATGCTGTGCTGCTGATTCCATATTGTGAGATGAGAGTATTGAATGATAGAAAGTTGCCATTTTCAATGATATGTTCAAGCTGGCTGATTCCTTTATTTCTCCACTGAGTGAAGTTTATCATCTTTTTGTTTTGCAGGATGTCCGGGTTGTTCCAGATGGGTGTGAGTTTACACGGGATCAGAGAAGATTTGGTTAGCTTTAGAAAGTCCCACCAAGCCATTAAAGAAGAACTGATGTTGACACTTTTAAAACACCGATGGGATTTGATGGTGGGACTGATGAATGGCAGGTCAGAGATGACTAGATCCTCACATAATGCTTGCTCTACATCCAGCCATGGCTCATCTAAATTGTTAGGTTTAAGCCATTTGGAGATATATTGCAGCTTGCTGGCTATGAAGTAATTACTGAAGTTAGGCAAGTCTAGTCCACCTCTGTCTTTAGTCTGTTGTAGCGTCATTAAACTGATACGTGATGGTTTATTTTTCCAGAGAAATTTAGATATGTATGAGTCCAGTGATTTGAACCAGCCAGACGATGGTTTGGTTGGTATCATTGAAAATAAATAGTTAACCTTAGGTAAAGTCATCATTTTAATGGTGGCAACCCTCCCCATAAGAGATATAGGTAAGCGTCTCCACCGTAAGAGGTCATCCTCTGTTGATTTCAGTAATGGAACGTAATTTAGTTTTAAAAGTTCTGATATCCTTGGAGAAATGTTTATGCCTAAATATCTCATGTTTCCAGACTGGATTGTAGCGTTGGGTATACTTTGTAAATCACAGTTTATAGGCATGGCTGTAGTCTTAGACCAGTTGATAGAATAGTCAGATATTAGTGAAAATTTGTCAATAAGTGTGATTGTCTGGGAGATAGAAGATGGAGAGTTCTGCAGGAAAAGCAATACATCATCTGCATAAAGACTTATTTTATGTTCTATCTTATTGTTAGCCAGGATCCCTCTGATGTCTTTATTTTTTCTTATAGCAGCTGCCAGAGGCTCGATAAAGATGGCAAACAGTGAGGAGAGAGTGGACAGCCCTGTCTGGTTCCTCGCTGCAGACAGAAGCTTGGAGAAGTCTGCTCGTTAGTCTTCACACATGCAGCTGGGTTGTTATATAAGATTTTAATCCAATCTATGAAAGACGTTCCAAACCCAAATTTGGTTAATATTCCAAATAGAAATTTCCAATTTACTCGATCAAAAGCTTTTTCAGCATGTAAAGAGATAATTATGGATTCTAGATTATGTATTGTAGAGTAATCTATTATATTAATTAATCTGCGCATGTTAGTGGATGAATGTCTACCTTTAATGAACCCTGTTTGGTCAGGATGTATTATGAGCGGGGTTATCTTTTCTATTCTTCTGGATAGGGCTTTGCTGATTATTTTGAGATCTACATTTATTAATGAAATAGGACGATAACTGGAAGGAAGCGTGGGGTCTTTCCCTGGTTTAAGTATTAAAGTTATTTTGGCTAAGTTCATATTTGAGGGTACTGTTCATTTATTTTTTATTTCCATTACCATTTTATGAAAAGTGGAGCCAACATGGTCCAGAATTCTTTATAGAATTCTGCTGGATAGCCATCTGGACCTGGAGCTTTATTGTTGGGCATATCCTGCAGAGATTTATGGAGTTCATCCACTGAAAGAGGAGAATCCAACACTATTCTATTTTCATCTTTCAATTTTGGAAGGTTAATATCATTAAAAAAAGTATTAATTTCCTCATCTGTTGTGTCTATTTGTGATCGGTATAATCCTTGATAGAAATCTCTAAAGATATTATTATTGATCTTGTCCGGGTCGTGGCTGATGTTTCCTTCTAAGTCTTTAACAGCTGAAATCGTGTTTTTCCCCTTGTTTGTTTTTAACTGATTCACCAGGAATCTTCCAGATTTATTACTATGCTCAAAGTTCTCTAAACGGAGTCGTTGGATCAGGAATTGAGTTTTTTTTATCTAGAATGTCATTCAGTTCAAGTTTAGCTTTCCTTATATCCTTCAGTATGTTCTCTTGTGGGGAGACATGATAAGCCTCCTCCAGCCATTTAATTCTTAATTCCAATTCTAAAGTTCTTGAAGCTTCTTCCTTTTTCTTGTGTGAGGAGAAGGAAATTATTTTTCCCCTCATCATCACCTTGATCACCATTTTTGAACACTGGAACTACTTTAGCCACCTTTAGATCATCTGGAACAATGCCAGTTTCCATTGACAAAGCCAGAACAAAAGTGAGCGGCTCAATGATTAATGGAATAACATCTTTGACAACTATGGCTTTTATATTATCATGACCAGGAGTGGTTGATTTTAGTTCAGTTATAATATTTCTTACTTCATTAATGTTAGGGGGATCAAATTTACTGAAAGTACTGAAAGTACCTTTTATATATTGCAGTGGGTTGACCTGTGAGATATTGGTAGTTTCAGTGAGCGAGGCAGCAACATTGGTAAAATAATTATTAAATCTACAAGCAATATCCAATGGGTCATCTATTACATCTGCTCTATGAAGTTTGAAGGGTAATTAGAGGAGATTTTATTCTTTTGTAAAAGATAATTTAAGATTTTCCAAGTTTCCTTAATGTTGCAAATTGATTTGTCGAAATGGTCACTATAGTATTTTCTCTTAGCCTCCCTGAGAAGATGGATATACTTATTTCTGTAGGATATATATGTTGCAAAGTTAACCGGAGATGGTGTATGGAAATATTTTCTGTATAACTTATTTTTAGTAATAGAGGACTTTTTTAGGCCAGTTGAGTACCATGGGTTATTTTGTTTTCCTAATTTAATCGTTTTCCGTTTGAGTGGAAAAGATCTCTCAAAAGCATCACAGAAAATTTTCATAAATATTTGATCAGCAACGTTGGGATCAGTTTCTGTGTAGATATTATCAAATGATACATTATTAAGAGACTCAAGAAATGTACTTTTATTTATTTCATTAAAGTTTCCGTATGAGTACGTTGCTTTCTGCTTCCTTTTGCAATTTTTCTCAAATACAAGAATATGGAAAATTGGAAAATGATCTGAAATTTCATTACTTGTTAAAACAAATAGAAACACCCTTTTTTAATGGAATTACTCTCAATACTGGTCAGTAGTTGATGATATTATATTTACCTCCTCGACCTCCATATATTTAGCAATAATATGGAGGTCGCAAATGCCAGTGGATTAATGATATGTGACATAACGGACCATCTACCTGTTTTCACAGTATATAATGATAATGAAAAAAGAATGAAATTACCCAAATAATATACTGTATATATGAAAGAGTAAGAACCGAGGAGTCAATTAATCCACTTTATAATGATTTAAAGGTGCTGTAGGCAGGATTCCGCATCTCCACCATCTTGCTTAGGGTTACCAAAGCAAGATGGTGATTTGACCCATCTAAGATGGTGATTTGAAACCCAGCCAGCCAATCCTGTCCTGTTTTCTCTGACATAACGCCCTTAGGCAAGTTAAGCCCCTCCCACAAGAACCCTCGATGAACGCCCCTCGACCAATCACGGTTAGAGCCTAATGGGCTCTTCTGATTGGTCAAAGATACCTGGAGCTGTCGAGATTCCTTTTCAGCTCAGAACAGAGACAGATGGAAACGCTGCGCGCTCGCGGTAGTGCAATAATGCTACACTCCTAATAGAATAGAATAGAATAGATCTTTATTGTCACTGTTACAAGAACAATGAAAATCCGTTTGGTACTCTCTAGCAACATTAAACGGAAATAGACCGTATAACACAACCAATAAATATATATAACATAAGAGCAAATCCTAATATCTAAATATATATATATATATACATAAACTCATAAGAGCAGTGTACAGTAAAGGAGACGACCTGGTTAGAGACCTGCTGTCCATGATTGTTTCATGTTAAACTGACATTGTCATCATTCGGGGGGGGGGGGGGGGGCAGACATTTGACAGCTTGGGGGTAAAAGCTGTTTTTGAGTCTGTTGGTTCTGGCTCTCAGTGTCCTGTAGCGTCTGCCCGAGGGGAGGGGGGGGGGGGGAAAGAGAGTGTCCTGGGTGTGAGGGGTCTCTGGTGATTCCCCTGGCCTTCCTCTGAAGTCTGCCAGTGTACACATCACTGAGGGGAGGTAGTTTAGACCCAGTCACCCGTTCTGCTGCTTTTACCACCCGGTGCAGGTCCTTTCTGTCCCCCGCAGTGCAGCAGCTGAACCACCGTGCAGCAGGAGGTCAGGAGGCTCTCCATGGTGGAGCGGTAGAAGTTTGTGAGCAGCTTCACGGGGAGATGTGCCTGGCACAGCTTCCTGAGGAAGTACAGTCTCTGTTGGGCCTTCCCCACCTGGTGCGAGATGTGGGTGGACCACGTGAAGTCTTCTGAGATGTGGACCCCCAGGAACTTGAAGCTCTCCACTCTCTCTACTTCCTCCCCATCGATGTAGAGGACAGAGTGCTCAGTTCGCTTTGCTCTTCTAAAGTCCACAATCGTCTCCTTGGTCTTTCCAGTGTTGAGGCTCAGGTTGTTGTGACGACACGATCGTCGTAGATGCTGGACTTCCTCCCTGTAGGCTGATTCATCGTTGTCTCTGATCAGTCCTATGATGGTGGTGTCGTCTGCAAACTTAATGATGGTGTTGCTGGGGTGAGCAGGAGAGCAGTCCTGTGTGAACAGGGAGTAGAGAAGTGGGCTGAGGACACACCCCTGAGGAGCGCCGGTGTTCAGGATGAGAGTGGAGGAGATGTGGTTTCTGATCCTGACATTCTGGGGTCTGTTACTGAGGAAGTCCAGTATCCAGGAACACAGTGAGGTGCCGAGCCCCAGGTTGCTCAACTTTATAACCAGTCTGTGAGGAAGAACTGTATTGAAGGCGGAGCTGAAATCCACAAACAGCATTCTCACGTAGGTGTTACACCCTTCCAGGTGTGTGAGGGCTGTGTGGAGAGATGTGATGGTGGCGTCTTCTGTTGACCTGTTTGCCCTGTATGCAAACTGATGTGGATCGAGGTCAGGAGGAATAGCAGCCTTAATATGGGAAGATGTGAGTCTTTCGAAGCATTTGGTTATGATGGGGGTCAGAGCAACAGGGCGATAGTCGTTCAGGCAGCTCACTGTGCTCTTCTTAGGCACAGGGACGATGGTGGCTGTTTTAAGGCAGGTGGGGACTGCAGACTGTAGCAGCGAGAGGTTAAAGATGGTGGTGAAAGCCTCTGCCAGCTGTTTAGCACAGGACTTTAGCACTCTTCCTGGGATGCCGTCTGGACCCGGTGATTTCCTCACATTGAATCTGCTCAGGGTGTCTCTGACCTGATGTTGCTGCAGCTGGATGGGGGTGTCGGTCCTCTCGAGCAGAGCAGCCAAGGGGGGGCCTGTCCGTTGTGTTGGTCAAAACGGGCAAAGATCCGGTTCAGAGTGTCTGGTAGAGTGCTGTCTGTGCAGACTGATGTTTTCTGACCATCCTTACAGCCGGTGAGTCTCTTGACCCCTTGCCACATGTTCCGGGTGTTGTTGTTGTCAAAGTGCTTCTCAATACACCGTTTGTATTTGCGCTTGGCCGTTTTGATGCCTTTCTGCAGGGATCGCCGTGCCTCTTTATAAGCCTGCTGATCTCCTGACTTAAAGGCAGCCCCCCGTGCTCTCAGCAGAGCGCGCACCTCACTGTTAAACCATGGTTTTTGGTTTGGAGACACTTTAACAGTCCTTGTTGTTGTGACACTCTCGGAGCAGAAGTTGATGTAGGAGAGCACAGCAGATGTGTGACTCTCCAGGTCTGCCCCTTCTGCAAATATCCCCCAGTGTGTGGTCTCAAAACAGTCCTGCAGGGCTGAGGTGGCTTCTTCAGTCCATACACAAACTGTTTTTGGTGACAGTTTCTGACTGCAGATCTTAGGTCTATAAGCAGCGATCAGGGACAGAGAGAGATGGTCTGAGAGTCCCAGATGTGGCAGGGGGGGGACGCTTTGTAGGCACCAGGAATGTTTGTGTAGACCTGGTCCAGAATGTTGCTTTCCCTTGTTGGAAAGTTCACATTCTTAGAGAATCTTGGCAGCACTGACTTCAGATTGGCATGATTAAAGTCACCTGCTGCAATCATAACACAGTCAGGGTGCGCCGATAGCTGCTGGTTTATGGAACGTTGTAGCGTATCCATGGTTTGGATTCATATACACAGGCCAGTGGTTATTTTTCCTACCTTGTTGTAGTGTATCCATAGCAACCTTAGCATTAGCCTGTGGCGGCACATAAACTGCTGCTATGGTGACAAATGTTATTTCTCGTGGTGAGTACAGAGGTCTACATTGTACTATCAAGTACTCTATGTCCGGACAGCAGTGAATGTCCTTAATCGTGGAGTTAGTGCACCAGTTATTGTTCCCATAGACACACAGTCCTCCGCCGCGTATCTTACCGGACGCCATTGTTCTGTCCGCTCGGAAGTTAGCATAGCCTGCTAGCTCAATCGCGGCATCTGGGATGAGAGAGTCCAGCCAAGTCTCTGTTATTACCATCGCACAGTAATCCAAACAGTGTGAGGTAATCCGCAGTCGTAGTTCGTCCATTTTGTTGTTGAGCGACCGGGAGTTGGCGAGAAAAAGACTCGGAATGGGTGATTTGTGAGGGTTAGCATTTAGCCTAGCCCTTAGCCCGGCTCTCTTCCCTCTCTTTTGCTTGCGATGCCTCCGTTGCCTGCGCCACTTCAGCGGGAGGATGGTGTGAGCAGAGTCCTCAGTCAACCGGATCTCTGGTGGAAGGAAGTCCCAGCTGCTTTTTGTAAACAAGCAGCGGTTTACGTTGTCCTTAACCATGATCAGCTCTGCTCTGCTGTACTGTACGTGAGCGACAGTGAGTCCGTAGTGAAAAAGAAAGTTGAGAACAAACAATAAAGCACAGAAGTTGCTGGAATGTGGAGAGCACCGGGCCTCTGCATTCACACGCACCGCCATCATGCCAGCCATCATTAACCATGACCCTTGCTGAAGGATTATCAATGGATACTCTAACATTTAATCCAAAGAAAACACAGAAAAATTAGTATTGACTAGCAAAATCCTGCCTACAGCACCTTTAAGTAAACATAATTGGGATGTTGTGTATAGAGAATCAGATGTAAATAGTTCTTTTGAGCATTTTTTGGAAATTGTTTGTGCTGCATATAATAAAAACTGTCCAATTCGCAAATTAAGTAAAAATAACAAAGCTATAAGATATCCTTGGCTAACTACAGGCTTACAAAATGCTTGAAAAAAGAAAAATGCTTTATATAGACAATTAAGTTAAGAACAGGAGTGGCTAAACGTCGATACAAATTATATAAAAATAAAATGACTATTATTTTATGGAGAAGTAAGAAATTATATTATACTAACATAAATAAAAATAAGAACAACACTAAAAAGGTTTGGGGAATACTAAATACATTAATAAAAGGCAATTTGCTACAAATAATTCATATCCAACCTATTTTATAGTTAAAAATAAAGATAAGCTTTTACACTACATTGACAGAGCCCAAAGCGCTTTACACTGCAGTATCACATTAACCCATTCACACACATTCACACACCAGTGGAGGCGGCTGCCATGCAAGACGCTCAGTCTGTCCACTGGGGGCAATTTGGGGTGCAGTGTCTTGCCCAAGGACGCTTCAACATGCAGACAGGGGGAGACAGGAATCGAACTAACAACCTCCGGATTGTGAGACGACTGTGCTCCGCACACCCAAAAGTGCATAGCATCTCCAAACCCCTTACTCATATATGTAATCTATCATTCCAAACTGGAGTATTTCCAAATAGAATGAAAATCGCGAAAGTAATACCATTGTACAAGATTGGAAACAAGCACATCTTCAGTAACTACAGACCGGTCTCTCTGCTCCCCCAGTTTTCAAAAATCTGACAAAAACTATTTGATAGTAGGCTAGAAAAATTTATTGCCAAACATCATCTACTTAATGTGTTATATGGAAATATGTATATGAATAATGTGTGTGTTTATACACGTGTATACATGTAGATACATGTATTCAAAAATTAATTTTAATATTTTAATTTTGTATATAAATTAGTGGTGATGGCAGTGTTACATTTTTTGTCTAGTACTTTTATGTAGTGGACAATACTTGTTGAAATACTTATCATACATATTGCATTGTCAGAAGAAAAAAAGGGGTGGGTTTAAATAAGCTTGTCTTTTGTCCACTCCCTTTCGAGCTGGAGCTGATCTATTCTTCGTTGTTTTTGTTTTTCCTTTTCTTTTGCTGTTGCTGTTTTTAGTTTCCTGGAAGTTGAAGTTGTTTGTTTGTTTGTTTTTTTGGTTCTTTTTTATTTTGTCTGTTTTTTTTATTTATTTTGGTGTCTGGCTCGAAATAAAAAAATCAATCAATCAATCAATCAATCAAAACATTTTGGGTTTTGCACCATTTACCTGTTGTGGCCAGAGCGTTCGAGTCCTCTGGCTCATTGTCAACCCACTGGATCCTGATCCAATCTTCAGGTTTCCATTCAGTTCTGGGACTCTTGGTTAAATTCCCAGCCTTGGTCCTGTTCTCTGGTCCTGATCAAGTTCTTGGGCCCAGGTCCTGCTGTTGTTCTCAGGCTGCATTTAAGTTGTTAAGTCCTGGTCCTGTTTTGAGGCCCTGGTGGTTCTGAGGTCCTGGTCCAGTTCTCAGGTTTGAATCCATTTCTCTGTGGTTTCTTCAAAGCTGGGTCGTTAGTCAGGAGTGTGTACTTTGTGCATGGGGATCTGCAGGGGGTGACAGATTGGACCTTGCAGACTTTGCCTTCAAAGTGTTTGTAGCCCCGCTCGACACCCCCCCACCCCCCAACCCCGCCACCCCCGAACAGCTGACAGCAGAAAAAGGCCAGCTTCTATTTATAGCAGAGTCCCTCAGAGTCTCGCAGCTGATCTGATTCAGCCCCTCAGTCTGTTGGAACTCCTCTGAACCGCCTGCTCCGTCATGCCCGGCAGCCAGGCCCGGAGCCGGGCCCGCGACCGGAACAACATCCTGAACCGGCCTGAGTTCCTGTCCCTGAATCAGAACCCTCGCAGAGAATCCATGGTAGGGGAGGAGCGGGGGGGCGGCGGTGGTCCTAGGCGAGCCGGATTTAGGCCACCGAGTCAACAGGAGGACTCTGGGGGGAGGTAACAGACTCCGCCCACTCACACACTGCTCATATAGAAAGGAGTCAGGCCCTGTGCTGGTCCTAGACACTGTGCTGCTATTGGATTAGTCTCTGGGCCTGGATCAGTCTCTGGACTTGGTTCCTGTGCTGGTCCTGGATCAGTCTCTGGTCCTACATCAGTCTCCGATCCAGGACCAGTCTCTGATCTCGTATCAGTGTGTGGCACAGAGTCCTATGCTGGTCCTGGATTAGCCTCTGAAACCAGTTCCTGTGCTGGTTCTGATCAATTTCTGGTCTGAGATCAGTCTCTGGTCCTGGACCCTGTGCTGCTCTTGGATTAGTGTCTGGTCCTGGACCCTGCTGCTTTTGGAATCAGCCTGTGGTGCTGGATCAGTTTCTGGTCTCGCTCTGTCCCTCTCAAGACCCCCAAGGTTCATCCTCTGAGGACTCCTGCATTGATCCACCTGCATCGAGCCGAGCAATGCTGAGCTAGTTCAGAGAATCAGTCTCTGTCCTCTCCTTTTCTCCTTTTCTGTCCCCTCACCCCAACCAGAAGAGCAGAAAGCAGTGGTGGGCCGTCAGGGCCTGCAAAGCCTTCTCTGCTGGCCTAAAAATTATCTGAATTACAGACTGATGTAAATTATATTTTGTCCATAAATAATTAATAAATGATTCCAAACGGTATGTTCCAGTTCCTTTCATAGTTCTCCCGTGGTTGCGCTGCTTCCAGACATGTTTTTTTTTCATATTAAATCATTTAACCAATCAGATTTCAGGCATCATCTGTTGCTAGGGTCAAAGAAATCTGCCCGAGGCCTTCGCTATCCGTTCCCGATGGCGCAGTGAAGTAGAGTGAAGCGTCAAACAGACAGCTGCTTCAACCAATCAGATTTCGAGTTGGCGACTCAGCGCCTTCTAGCTTCTAACAACAGCAGATCCAGGCCCTCTGATTTACATTCACCAAGAGATACAGTAGGGGGCGCTATGCACCTAAGTTGTTGGTCGCCTACCTCAATTATTCCAAAGAAGAAGAAGAAGAAGACCTGAAGAGAAATAAAACTTACTCCAGAAATCCCACAGGGCAGCTGGACTTTCAGTCCTGGCTTTATGGAACTGAAACGCACGGATAATCTATATGACAGAGCAGTTGAACTCTTTTTGAGGAAGGAAAGGAGGATGGATTTTGTTTTCAAATAATCGGGATTTTGGTGAGTAAAATGTTCCTCTTTTCCGAAACAATATTGCTGTTTTATTAAGTTGTTGATGCTCATTGTATGTGCACAGATGTAGTAGGAGACTTGTGCACTTCAGCAAAGGCATTTATTCTGGCTGCACAAGTATCTATCTGCTGTGCAGCAACTCTTTATGTGCATATCTGCATAATAAGATTTTTTTTGTTGGCCAAATAGCTATTGAGTGGTGGATTGGTTGAGGCGTATCTGTTCTGAAGGCCTTAATGTGAAATGCACGGTCCGCCACTGGCAGAAAGCCACCACCTCTGAGCCTGGTTTTGCAGGTTTTTTCTCCTCTGAGCCTGGTTCTGTAAGTTTCTTCAATTCAGTTCCATTCAATTCAATTCAATTCAATTCAATTCAATTCAATTCAATTCAATTCAATTCAGCTTTATTTATGAAGTGCCAATTGCAACATAGTCATTTCTAGACACTTTTACAGAGCAACCCCAACAGGTCATTTCTTTTTGAAGGGAGTTTTTTTTTCCTTTCTTCAGTCAATGATGCTTGCACATGTAGAACTGTTTTTTTCTCTGTGAAAGCTGCTGAGAAATGACTGTTGTAATTGCAACACTATAAATAAAGCTGAAGTGAATTGGTCCTTGATCCTGTGCTGCTCGTGGATGAATCTCTGGTCCTGAGATTTTCAGTGTGATCACTCCTAATGTGATCACTGATCAGTTCCAGTGTGATCAATCTCAATGGGATTCTTCCAATTAGACAATTCAATTCAATTCAGTCCAGCTTTGATTTATGAAGTGCCAATTACAACATGGTGGTTTCTGGACACTTTTACAGAGAAACCCAACAGATCCACATGAGCAACCATAAGCGACTGTGGAAAGGAAAAACTCCTTTTTAACAGGAAGAAACCTTTGTAGAACCAGGCTCAGAGGAGGAGAACCCTGCAGAATCAGGCTCAGAGGAGGAGAACCCTGCAGAACCAGGCTCAGAGGAGAACCCTGCAGAACCAGGCTCAGAGGAGAACCCTGCAGAACCAGGTCAGAGGAGGAGAACCCTGCAGAACCAGAACCAGGCGGTGGTCAGAGGTGGTCTTTCTGCTGTCCTGGTTGGGGTGAGGGGACAGAAGGAGAAGGAGATAGGACAGACAGGTTCTTGTATCTACATACATTTCATATATAAACACAGAGTACATAGTCTACAAGAGAAACAATCATCAATGACATGTAGTAATAGAGTGAAATTACAGTAATACAATGAAATTACATTGAAACGAGAGAAAGGAGCAGAACTGGGAGCCGGTGTTCTGTCAGATTTTGCTGCTTTGTCAGATTTTGCTACTGTTGCATTTTTTGATAGACGTGTGTATAAATTTGTGTTACTTTTTCCCTATAGCTTTGTCCATTACAGGTTTTTATGTAATTACAATGTTACCATTAAAAAAAAAACAATTTTTTTTGCATTTTCCTTTTTTTTTTTACCAAATTTGTAGGAGAGCATATTTTGATAATACAATCCCCCTATTAAATAATGCTCCTAGTACTCAGTGCACAAATAAATCGTTAGTATTCATCCCAGTAGCCTTGTCATTAACCCCAGCTAGTTTTGATGTGTTTTATATGTACTTTACAACACAAAGTACTTACCAGTTCTTCGAGAGCTCTCCTGTCCTGCTCACGATGCTCACTTTCACAGGGGGTGAACGCCGACAGGGAGCAAATAATTATGGGCGTGGTTTTAATGACGTATAATGACGCATAGCCGCAAAGAAGCAATTTTCGATAGGTAGCAAAATCTGACAGGACACCGGTTCCATATGTTAGGAGCCCGGGGTTCAATCCAGGCTGTGTCAATGGATCAGCTGATTGATGTTCTGTCTGCGATCCCTCAATCACGGCTGTAGTCCACCTAAGAGACAGCCTCTTCGCCCAGGGTTTAGGTGTTATAGCTTTTTAGTCTCACATAGTGGAAAGAGAGAGAGAGTGGGGGGGAGATCACTTTATTTCCATTGAAGTGGACGCAGGTTCACAGATTTATACAATAAATCCACGACACATTTTCCCAGCATCACCTTACAGAACAGTTACATAATAGTTCCTGAGATACACAGAGAGTTCTTAAAGGGCAACTCCGGTTTTTTGACACCTGGACCTTATTTCTAGGTGTGTCATGCTCATATACTCACTCAGACAAACATTGTGCAGCTCGGAGTCCTTCAGAGGTTATTTAGATCCAACCGATTCAGCGGGGATCACGGCAAGGGAGCTTCAGCGCAGAACATAATCTCTGCAAAATCGCTCATTTCGGCTATATTTTTTCATCCATCGCCAGTGTTATAAAGTCAGCTCGTCTACTGTCTTCAGGTGGGTTAGCTGACCCACGTCATTTTATTAAAAAAAAAAAAACAACGAATCCCCAAATCTTATCTTGTATGAATAGACGTGGTCAATGTGGAACAAAACTTTTTTTTTCAGGCAGAACGTAACTTGTAGCGCGTGTTTCATTACTCCGACAAAGCGCGCAGTACAACAATACAGCTGGAAATGCATTTGGAAACAGGTGAAACTTAGACTTTTTTACTAAACAAAATAGTTCAGAGAAGAAAGGGTTAGCCCTTTAAGCTCGGGGCCATTTTCACCTAAAAGTTCAACTAAAGACATACCCAAAGTAAACTGAATGCTGTTCTTGAACTGTTTGGAGTACATGCATGGTTGGGGTCTCATTTGAAAGCTGACAACCTGTATTTTCACCCAGTGCAGTCAGAATTACTCTAGGTGCTACTGGCACAGATTTATTTATGTTGCAGCACACCGAATTAGGATGAATTTCATTCTCGCCTGAATTTTTTCCCTCATAAAACACCTGGAAATAAGTGTGGCAGGACTGTGAGAGCTTGAAAACACAATTTTGCTAAAGCCTGGGGTCTTACATAGTTCAGGTCAAAATATCAGAGCAGCAATACAAGAAATGAGTGTTTCACACATGTGTTTGTACTGCTATGCCCCGGCGGGGTCAATTTTGGACATCCCCTCTGCATGCCCTCTGTACAATGGTATATGTTGGGTTTTGGTCCGTTTTTACATTATTTTCACTCCAAAAACTCATAAAGTACTCAAAAAAATTACTTCAGATAGGCTTCAGTTTGGGATAAGGCACACAGATTGAGAGGAGCAGGGATAGGCAGCAGGTGCAGCCCTCAACAGATGTCTGAGAAGTCACAAAACCCCGCTAGCGGGCCAGCCAGCCATCAGCAAGCTCATTGGCTACCAGCCCTGTCAGTCAAATGTTTGATGACGTGGGTCCATCAGTCTTGGCAACGGTTGGCTGGTAAGCCATCGGAGGCAGCGATGAGTCACTTGATTGGTTGAAATATGATGAATAAGCAACGGAAACTTATTGGATATCCTCAGCGCGTGTGATAACGGTCTGGAGAAAAGTATCTAATAAAATATGGATTATTATCGGATGCGCACACGGAGAGACGCGCTGCGTGCACGCGCGGTGGCGCGTCTAATTCTGGATTATTTGCTTATTTCAAGACATGTTTTGGACAAAAGGCTATACTTTCTAGCTTTGCCTGGATGCATACGTTTGGACTGTGGCAGTTTTTGCTGGATTATCTGGATTATGGATCATCTGTGATCAGTTATGAGCCTCCAAAGGTGAGTTGTGCTGTTCACTTTATTTGCTGTTTGTTGGACAAATGTGTTTGTATTACCCGCTTTGGTAATCACATCTAAAGTGGTTTATACCGACGGATTCATGAGAATTTAAGCTTTCTAACGGTACATAGTGTGTCTGTGGAATTTGCAAAATGCGTCTGGACATTTGATAAATGCATCGGGAGAAGTTGAAGAAGTCTGAGCTTAAGGGGGCTAATTAGAGCCCCATAGAGCCAGATGAGTCGCTGTCAAGGTGCGGATCCTAACCGTCATTATTGGGGAGCTGTCTGGGACACCACTCTTTGACTCCTCATCACTCATTGATGCTCAGTGCAGGTTTTAGAATCAGTTTTTATACACAGTCCACTCAGGTTGTTACACAACTTTACTTTGAAGACAGAACAAATGTTTCTTGGACCAATGGTATGTTTTTAAATCGCTCTGTCACGTAGAGCGACAAAGATTACATCGATTGAAAATACACCCCCACTTAATAACAGGAATAGATATTTTTTACAGGCTTGCTTTGCAGGTGAGGAGACGTTTTATATATATATATATACATATATATATATATATACATACATACACATGGCTGGATAGTGTAGTGGTTAGGGACACAGACTTTGGAACAGGAGGTTGAGGGTTTGAATCCCAGCCAGGGCGTATGGTAATCCAGTTGGGCCCTTGGACAAGGCCCTTAACACATACATGTCCACACCTCAGCATGAGCGAAACCATAAGTGACAGTGACAGAGTCATACCGACTCGGATGTCGCCTGGGTAAACAAGGTCCGCGTCAGTTATTGTGGAACCAGGGCATACTGATGACAAATTGGCTACTGGAACAAGACACTCGTGAAGCAGGTCGGAGAACAGAGCGTTAATGGAATGCTACTACAGCAGTAATCCCAGCGAAAGGGGATACATGCAGAGAATGTGGGAAGTTCGAAACCCAACATCCAAGCTGACTAAGAAACAGCTACTACGTCAGTGCTCGAATATCCGCAAGAGGAACTTACTGTCACAGTTGGAGATTGATGAGGTGCAACAGGAATGGGTACCAAAACGATGCACACTGGATGTGGTCCGGCTACGGAACGGCTCCAGTCCGGACACCGCAGCTAATCCGTAGTCATTAAAATCAATGGTGTGATGCACACCGCCCGCGGTCCGGCTGCGGTCCGGCTCCGGTCCAGCTGCGGAGCTCCGGTCTCTTTCCGCAAAGATCCTATTTTTCCGCATGCCGGAGCCCTACCGCGTCAATTCAGACGGAAGCAAGTCGGCGCTGGAAGGAAACGCGATACGTGTTCCAAAATAAGTCACTTCAAAATAAAATCTGTCGTGTTTTTGCCTTAATATTCTATTTTTTTACTTCTTCCGGTAGAATACAGAACAAACAACGTCATGTAGTCATTATACGAATTAGAAGAATGAACAGTTTTGTTCTTCGTCACTGCTGAGAAGCCAAATGACACCAAAATGGCTCAAAACAGCTCCGTGACCGGAGCAGCTCCGTGTTGCCAGATTGGGCGGGTTTGTTCCAAATCAAGTGTCTTTTTGAACATGTCGGACGGGTTGATGAAATGATTATGTGTTTATGACGTGTTTTTTATCATACAAATGCGGTTTTAACGTGCATTTTCATCCAAGATGGCGGTTTGGGCTGCTTTCTATTGAGTAAAACGGGTTTCAAATTGTCTACGGGGGATAACGACAGATCTGGCAACCTCCTCCGGCTTGACTGCGGAGACACCGCAGGTGGTGTGAATCACAGTGCTGCGGTGTACCGGGCCGGAGCCGGACCGGAGCCGTTCCATAGTATAATATCTGACTATTCTATCAACTGGTCTAAGACTACAGCCATGCCTATAAACTGTGATTTACAAAGTATACCCAATGCTACAATCCAGTCTGGAAACATTAGATATTTAGGCATAAACATTTCTCCAAGGATATCAGAACTTTTAAAACTAAATTATGTTCCGTTACTGAAATCAACAGAGGATGACCTCTTACGGTGGAGACGCTTACCTATATCTCTTGTGGGGAGGGTTGCCACCATTAAAATGATGACTTTACCTAAGGTTAACTATTTATTTTCAATGATACCAACCAAACCATCGTCTGGCTGGTTCAAATCACTGGACTCATACATATCTAAATTTCTCTGGAAAAATAAACCATCACGTATCAGTTTAAAGACGCTACAACAGACTAAAGACAGAGGTGGACTAGACTTGCCTAACTTCAGTAATTACTTCATAGCCAGCAAGCTGCAATATATCTCCAAATGGCTTAAACCAAACAATTTAGATGAGCCATGGCTGGATGTAGAGCAGCATTATGTGAGGATCTAGTCATCTCTGACCTGCCATTCATCAGTCCCACCATCAAATCCCATCGGTGTTTTAAAAGTGTCAACATCAGTTCCTCTTTAATGGCTTGGTGGGACTTTCTAAAGCTAACCAAATCTTCTCTGATCCCGTGTAAACTCACACCCATCTGGAACAACCCGGACATCCTGCAAAACAAAAAGATGGTAAACTTCACTCAGTGGAGAAATAAAGGAATCAGCCAGCTTGAACATATCATTGAAAACAGCAACTTTCTATCATTCAATACTCTCATCTCACAATATGGAATCAGCAGCACAGCATTTTTAGAATATCATCAACTTAAATCTATCATAGGTAAAAAGTATACCTTTAATCAACTGCAGGGACAGCTACCTCTCGGGGTCGAAGAATTCTTAAACCTCAGTTCCCCAAAGTTGCTATCAAAGATATATAAAATATTATCAAAGGTAGAAGATGAAATCTTCCTTCCGACCTTAAAATGGGAGGCTGACTTATCTAACAACTTTGACCAAAATGCGTGGTCACAAATATGTTTAAATACTTTCAAAATGACAAAGAATTCAAATATACAACTAATACAATTCAAAATTCTGCATAGAATTCATTACAATTGAATTCATTGGTGGGGGACGGGGCGGGGTGGATGGGGGGGTAGATAGGGGGGTGGTGGGCTGTGGGGGTTAGGGGGTTGGGGAAGGTGCGTGTACGTGTATGTGTATATGTGTGGGTGTGTATGTGTGAGTATGTATGTATGTTTTTGTATGTGTGGGTATTTATGTAGGTGTATGTGAGTGTGTGGGTGTGTATCTGGATATGTATGTGTATGTGTGTGACTATGTATGTGTAAGTGCGTATGTGTGTGTGGGTATGTATCTGTGAGCATGTATGTATGTGTGTGTGGGTGTGTATCTGTAAGTATGTATATATGTCTGTACGGGTGGGTGTATATGTGTGGGCGATTGGAGCTATGTATGAGAGAGTGCGGTGTCCTGTGGGGGGTGGCCCCGGTGGGCCTGGGGGCAGTGGGCCCTGGGTCTGGGTCCTTCTGCTGCCCCCTGTCTGTCCTCACCTCCAATCCTCCTGATGCATGATGGATGTGTGCTTCTTGGGTCGGTGGCTCTCTGGCCATGGTCGCTGTCCGCCCTGGTCCTGGGGGGGGGTGGCGCTCCTGGCCCTGTCCTTCATCGGGGGGCTCCTGGGTGAAGGGGGTGCTGCGGCATCCCCAGACCCCTCTCTCCCCCCGCTCTCATGCACACACACGTGTGTGTGTGTGTGTGTGTGTGTGTGTGTGTTTGTGTTTGTGTGTGCGCGCACGTGCTTGTTAGCGTGTGCGTGAGAGTGTGTGAGTGTGTTGGAATGTGAGTGTGTGTGTGCGTCTGGTTTAGGGATGAGTGGTTGTGTGTGTGCGTGTGTGCATGTGTGTGTGTCAGTATGAGTGAGTGGGTATGAGTGTTGGGTTGGGGCGGGGGGGAGTGAGGCGGGAGAGGACAGGGGGTGGGAGGGGTGGGCCGGGCGGTGGACAGGGGGGTGGGTTCCGGGTTGGGGGGGGGGGGGGGGGGTGGGGAGGGGGGGGGTGATGCCCTGGATCTCGGGGTGCGTGGCCGGAGCGCTGGGGGGTGTACTGGCCTGGGGTGGGTAGCCGCCTGTGTGGGCCGGTTCTCCCGGGTGGGTCATGGCCCTCCGCCTGGGTGGGGGGTTGGCTCCTGGGCTCTTGAGCCTTGGGCTCTCGGCCCTGCCCGCCCCAGGCGGTCGTGGCTCCGCGGGGCCCGGGCCCCGGGGCTGCCGGGGTCCCCGGCCGGGGCTTTCCTCTGCCCCGTTTCTGGACCAGAGCGTGGGCGTCTGCCTGGGGGGGCGACTTGGATCCGGGCTCTGTGATGACCGCCGGCTGTCTGGGCTCTGAGGGCCTCTCTGGCCTGCTTCTGGCCTTCTCAGAGGTCAGAGGTCATATATGCATGATCACTATCACCATCACTGTCACCATCATATTCACATGATCACGTTGATCTTTAATCAGTCTTCACATACTGGGTTACCTTGTCTTCTTGTGGTGGTAGACTAATGGTGATGTGTAGTAGACCTCTCTTGATGCACACCCCTAGTTTACTACTAGTTACGACTAGCTACATTAAAAAAAAACAAAAAAGAAAAAAGAAAAGGGTTTGTGGTGTCCTTGCATTTCCTTCCTCCCCACACCTTTTATTTTTGTGGCCTGGTCTGTTCACTAATATGGTTCGAAAAAAAAAAATGTATGTATGGTTCTGTAATTTTCTGTTTTGGTTGTCGGCTCTGTTTTGGTGTTGTCTAGATTGGGGGTTTGGGATTGTTCTTGGTTCCCCCCGTTCCCCCTCTCTTTATCTTTCTCTCTTTCTGTCTCTCGCTCTCTGAGCGTCTCCGTCCCGGTCCTGTCCGGCAGCCATGCCGGATGCCAGCTTTAAATAAAGGCAGCAGCAGGAGGAGACTCAGTCTCGTCCTGCTGCTGACATTAAAATCTGTTCGGATAGTAAAAGGCTACAATCATACAATATTGCACGCCCCAGCTGCCAAACAGGACAAGGGAAAAAAATAAAAAATTGTCTACGGGGATAACGACAGATCTGGCAACCTCCTCCGGCTTGACTGCGGAGACACCGCAGGCGGTGTGAATCACAGTGCTGCGGTGTACCGGGCCAGAGCCGGACTGGTGCCGTTCCGTAGCCGGACCGCATCCAGTGTGCATGAGAGGTCAGCACCTCACCCACGGTACAAGATGCTACATCAAGGGGGAGCCAGAACGACAGGTCATACGAAATTGGGTACCAAGCCCCAATAACAGAGCTGAACACGAGAGCAGCTGACCTGAGAGAGAAGATCATGATGTCCTGGGGGAAATCAACACCCTCCTGGCTGCCAAGGCTAAGTAATGATAAAGTACCATCGGAATCTCTACTGGAAGATGTGAACACAGCACTGCTAACAATCCCTACCAGCACCACCACTGAGACCAATCAGCTGATATATGCAACAGCAACAGTCATCCTAGAGATGCTTGGCTACAAGATGAACAGCATGAGTAGCTGGAGTGACCTCAAACCTCCATAGAGGCAAAGGCAGAGGCTAGAGGCAAAAATCATGGCAACACGGAGAGAAGTCAGCTTCCTCGCAGAACTAAGCAGAGGGGTGAATCTCAAGAAAGAACTGCCCAAGAAATACAGAAAGCTGTCAATAACTGAGGCACTGGAGACTGCTAAGCAAAGACTCACAGCCCTAGCTACCCGCCTAAAGAGATACACGAGAGACGTAGAGAAGTGTTCTCCAACAATCCAGCTAAGGTCTACTCTCAGTGGCAGGGTAGTAAGACAACAGCAGACCCACCCAGGGCTGAGACTGAGGCATACTGGAAGAGTATCTGGGAGAAAGATGTGTCACACAACACCAATGCCCAATGGCTGGCAGGCTTGCAGGCAGAGCACAGCAACCTCCCAGAACAAGACCCAGTAGTAATTACAACAGCAGATGTACAGGCAAGAGTGGCCAAAATGAAGAGCTGGACAGCTCCAAGGCCCGACAAGATTCACACCTACTGACTTAAGAAGCTAACTGCACTCCGTGAACGCCTTGCAGCACAAATGAACCAGCTGCTAATATCAGGGACCCACCAAGAGTGGCTAACCCAAGGTCGGACAGTCCTCATCATGGACACCCAGAAGGGAACAACACCATCAAACTACCGGCTTATAACCTGCCTCAGCACCACATGGAAACTCCTATCAGGCATCATAGCGGCCAAGATAAGTAGGCACAAGGATTAGTACATGAGTAAAGCACAAAAAGGGATTGGCAATAACACCAGGGGGGCCAAACACCAGCTACTGGTTGACAGGGCAATTGCCCAAGACTGCAAGGCCCGCAGCACCAACCTGTGCTCTGCCTGAATTGATTACAAGAAAGCCTCTGACTCAATGCCACACACGTGGATACTGGAGTGCTTGAAACTGTACAACATCAACAGGACTCTAAGGAGCTTCTTTCAGAACTCAATGGGGCTGTGGAAGACAAGTCTACAGGCCAACTCAAAGCACAGGTGAGCATCAAATGCGGCATATATCAAGGTGATGCCCTGTCCCCCCTGCTGTTCTGATAGGCCTGAACCCCCTCAGCAAGATCATTACCAAGAGTGGCTTTGGATACCGGTTCAAGAGCGGAACAACTGTCAGCCACCTCCTCTACATGGATGACATCAAACTGTATGCCAAGAATGAGTGAGACATCGACTCCCTGATTCACCTCACCAGGATACACAGCAATGACATCGGGATGTCATTCAGACTGGATAAATGTGGACGAACAGTATCTAGAAGAGGGAAGGTGATCACAACTGAAAGAGTTGAATTGCCTGAAGGGAACATAACAGATGTGTAGGACAGCTACAAGTACCTGGGGATCCCACAGGTAAATGGTAACCATGAGGAGGCAGCTGGAAAGTCAGTCACAGCCAAATACCTACAGAGAGTAAGACAGGTCCTGAAGAGCCAGCTGAATGGCAAAAATAAGATCCAGGCCATAAACACCTACGCCCTACCAGTAATCAGATACCCTGCTGGCATAATATCCTGGCCACTGGAAGAAATGCAAGCCACTGATATCAAGACAAGAAAGTTCCTTACAATGCACGGAGGGTTCCACCCTAAGTCCAGCATACTGAGGCTATACACCAAGAGAAAGGAGGGAGGCCGAGGACTAGTGAGTGTCAGAGCCACTATCCAGGAGGAAACCAAGAGCCTCCATGAGTATACCAAGAAGATGGCCCCCGGTGATGATCTGCTAAGTGAATGCCTCAGACACCAAAAGCCCAGTAAGGAGGAGCCAGAGGAGCTATCATGGACAGACAAAGCCCTGCATGGCATGGACCACTGACACATTGAAGAAGTGGCTGACTTTGGAAAAACATACCAGTGGCTGGAAAAGGCTGGACTGAAGGACAGCACAGAGGCACTAATCATGGCTGCACAAGAACAGGCCCTGAACACAAGATCAGTAGAGGCCGGGATCTACCACACCACACAAGACCCCAGGTGCAGACTGTGCCAAGAAGCCCCAGAGACAATACAGACCATCACAGCAGGGGGTCAGATGCTGGCAGGCAAGGCAGACATGGAACGGCACAACCAGGTAGCGGGCATCGTGTACAGGAACATATGTACCCAGTATGGACTGGAGGTCCCAGGGTCAACCTGGGAGACTCCTCCAAAGGTGGTCCAGAACAATCCAGCCAAGATCCTGTGGGACCTCCAGATCCAGACTGACCAGCAGGTGATGGCCAATCAACCTGACACAGTGGTGGTGGATAAACAGCAGGAGGCAGCTGTGGTGATAGATGTAGCAATCCCAAGTGATGGAACATCAGGAAAAAGGAGCAGAGAAGCTGGAGAAGTACCAAGGACTGAGGGAAGAGAGAGAGAGTGTGGGGCGTGAAGACAACAGTGATACCAGTAGTGATCGGGACACTGGGAGCAGGAACCCCCAAGCTGGGAGGATGGCTCCAGCAGAGACCAGGAACAACATCTGAGAGCTCTGTTCAGAAGAGCACAATCCTAGGACCAGCTAAGATCCTGCAGAACCCTCCAGCTCCCAGGCCTCTGGTAGACCCTGCAGAACCCTCCAGCTCCCAGGCCTCTAGTAGAGGACCCGAGCTTGAAGGAGACAGACACAATACCGCCGGGGTGGCGAGAACACAATTTATATATATATATATATATATATATATATATATATATATATATATATATATATATATATGTGTGTGTATGTATCTTTGAATAAATTCCCCCCTACCACTCTATTGAAATTTTGTCCGCACAGGCGAGGGCGGGGCCTGTTTAAAAGAATCCCCCCCAGCCTCGCGGAAGCTGCAGGGGCATACTTTGCAGCATTTCAGCTCAATAAATTCAGATAATATTTGACCGGGAAATCAAACGCTTGTCTGGTAAATTGAAAACCTGCCGGTCACGTTGTCTGATGCCAGTTTTTTTATAGCGGAAACCCTACCTCAAGGTTCCAGGACTCTGGTATATTCTGTAAATAATATCCAGAGTTATTACAATTTTGTTATCTACTTTTCATTTATGGTTTATTTTTGTCATTTTATTTTTTTCGTTTTTGCTTTTATAAGCACTTTTCTTTCTTATTTTGTGAGGGGAATTGGGATTGAGCGCTAGAACACTGAGGAAAAGTTTGCTTTGTTGTATATGATAGTGATTTTTGGAATTTAATGTAACTTATAAAGGGACATTAATAAATATATAGAAATAAATACACTAGTGGAGCAGCATGACATGATAACTAAATTATTTTCGCAACTCTATTTGAAAGTGGAATTTTCTGAAAAAGAAAATGAAAAATGGTGCATTTCCACTTGAAACACTGTTGTGACAAAAAAAAAAAGGATTCTGTCTCTCTCTCTCTTTGTCCCCCCTAACCCCCCCCACCACCTCCCTCCAGGTGGTCCAGAGACACCTCTAATTCGGGTCCTGGGTCTGGTCTTGCGGGAGAAGCCCCCCGCTGGCCGGAGCAGGACTGCATGCAGCTCAACCCATCATTTGGCGGCATTGCTGTCAGCTCTCTGCTGGCCATCGACATCAGTCTGTCCAAGCGTCTGGGAGTTTGTGTGGGGGTCCGGGGCCCCGCAGGGGCCCCAGGGCTCCGCTCCATGATCTCCCTGCTAGCCCTCACAGGACACTTCCTGCCCTGGATCACCGGGACACTGATCTGTCTGTGGAGGAGCAGCACCATGGCTGGACAGGAAGTCCTGCTCAACCTGCTGCTGGGTGAGAAACGATTTCTGTCTCAGCCGGGTGTGGGCTTGAATCATTTGAACACGTCACTGAATCTTGTCCTCCACTGTCCTCGGCTGTCTACCATAGGCTGACAGGACAGGAGGATGGAGTTTACAGGTGCACCACCCACAGCCACAGTGGGAGAGCTGCTACTTTCTCTTGCTATTTCCTATCTAAGCAGGGCAGAAATATCCAGACTACAGAACTCACCTGTCTCTCTCCTGTCTGACTTCGCTGTCTCTCTCTTCTGTCTGTCTCACCTGTGTCTCTCCTGTCTCTCTCTTCTGTCTCTCACCTGTCTGCTTGTTTCTCCTGTCTGTCTCTTACCTGTCTGCCCGTCTCTCTCCTGTCGGTCTCTCACCTATTTTTCTGTCCCTCTCCTATCTATCCCTCTCCTGTCTGCAGCTCTGGTCTTGGACCTGATGACAGTTGCTGGGATGCAGAAGCTGGTGAAGCGTCGAGGACCATGGGACGTCCCGCCCACTTTCCTGGACTACATTGCCATGGATGTGTATTCTTTCCCAGCAGCCCATGCCAGCCGAGCCATTATGGTGTCCAAGTTCCTTCTGACGCACCTGGTGCTGGCGGTCAGTGTGTCCCCGTCCCTGGGATGTTGAGCCGAATGAGATCCGGTGTGGGTGCTGACAGTTTCTGTCCTCCAGGTTCCACTGAGGATCCTGCTCTACCTGTGGGCCTTCTTGGTGGGCGTGTCCCGTGTGCTACTGGGCAAACATCACCTGTCTGACGTCGGTTGTGGATTCGCACTCGGCTTCCTGCATTTCAGCCTAGTGGAGTCTGTCTGGTTGGATTCTGCAACCTGCCAGACCCTCATGTCTATTGGCAGCCTGTGCTGGACTCCCCTGCTTTAGAACTAGTCCCCACTGGTTCAACCTGATTGTGATGGCACAATGACTGCTACAAACTGTTCTGTTCCAGTCCACTGGTTCTCACTGGTCCTGTTGGGTTTTTCTACAGTTTCATTACCTGGTCAATTGGATTCTTAGGAATTGATTTACAGTGACATTTCTGGAATAAACCATTTAAAACCTGGTCCAAACCTGTCTTGTTTGGGTTTCCCTTGTCTAAGTATCCTGACTGGTCTGATCCGGTCTGTGTTGATCAGTTTGGACCAGTCTGAACTTGTCGAGACCACTTTGGTGAAGTACTTCCCATTTGTTGGGACTTTGTGAAACATCTCTCTTGGCCCATGCTGGGTTGTTTGCAAACTGTTCTCAGGCTGCTGGAATCTAGCCTGGACCAGTTCAGATTATCCTGACTGGGTCTGGTTGTGCTGGTAACGGTGGCCCTGGTGGAAAGATGTGGGTCTTGGGCGTGGAATGTGTTGGTCTGAGGGCAGTTTGAGGTGTTCAACTTGTGGTTTGGTGGTTTTGGAGGATCAAAGAAGTTTGGGTATCTATGGCTGCTTTCATACCAGGAAAGTCAAAGACTCGGCTCTTCTTCACCACTCCATGTCTGACCTCTGACCTCCAGACAGTTTCTAACCCTTTCTTTGTGCATCTGCTTCTTCTGACTCATGCCGTTGGTTTTGTTTATTCTGCTATTAAAATGCTTTGAGCTCCACATGACATACTCTCACTGGAGCTGTTGGACAGTCCCATGGTCCAGTTTGAAACTGGCTGATTCGAAGAGTGCACCTGAATGATCTACATCTGAGTTCAGGGGAGCATTCAAACATGCATAAATTATGGGGATTTTCCCAGAAAATCCTAATTTGGTCTATAATCTGGATTTTATGCGGCTGCCGTGAAAGGGCCCCATGAAGATTTTGTCCTCAATCAGTTTGAACTTCTTGATGACATTAAGTTTATTCAAAACACTGAATCGTTTGAAGATGACATGTTTCTATTATTTTTTTTGGGAAAAAAAAAAGATTTAAATGCTTTGATTGTGGTATTAAATAGGGGTGTAACAATACATGTATTTGTACTGAACCGTTCCGGTACGGGCCGTTCAGTTCGGTACAGGACTGTGCACGGGTGAGTTCACGGGCCAAAGTTTGTTTTTTTTTTCCCCAGCTCACGGGCCGGATGGTGCGTGTGTTTACGTTCTGCGGCTAGCATGTGCAGCTACACCTGCAGCCATGATTGCTACTGCTAGCAGCTTCATCCATGCTCCACATGTCCGCGTGGCGCATTGGTCCCTGGGACGTAAATGTCATGAATTTCTGTCCACGGACGTCCGCGCGCAGGACAGATTCTGTGACCGCGTTGCGCGTATGCGCACGTCGCGCCGGTACACGCATGCGCCAGAGCGCCACAGCAAACAAACCGCGACAGACGCGAACTTTGAAAAGTGAGTCTGAAGCGAACAGGCTGCAACTCCGTCTGAAGAAACTCAGAGAAAAGCTGGAGGACGGAGAGAGCAGACTCTGTCAGGAGGAGGAGAAGGTCTGTCACAGAAGTGAAGCAGTGTGGAACCATACCGGCTGTCGGGGGGCTCACTGGGGGGGATGCGCGTGCCTCGGAGGGAACATGTCTGCTTTAAGTGACGCTTTAGGCATAGCGTCCCCACGCTTCAATGGTGAGGACAAGTACTACATGCAGGTTGGCATTTTTATTAAAGTGAAATAGTGATGCGCAAATCATCCTTTAAAATTGGCCTAATTCTGCATATAATCCATGATTATGATCATACTAAATCAATAATAATAAATTAAATGAAATACATGGGGGAAACAGCATTTTTCCAATATTTAGGGCCCCCCCCAAAATTTCACAAATCATGTTTTCAGGGGGGCTCATGTCTCATCAAGGGGGGCTGAGACCCCCCTGGCCCCCCCATAGTTCACACCCTGAGTGAAAGTATCTAACGCTCGGGCGCCACCCCAAGATTCAGAAACAAAAAAAAAGGCTAAATAAACTCTGATACTAAATGATAACGTACTGATAATGTCTGTGCCTAATTTCCTATAAATAATCTGAAATAAAGGAGCAGATAAACAGTCTAGAGAGCCGGAGAAGCTTCTGGAGGATGCGTGGATCAGTGCGGCTGCATGGAACGTACACAGCTGAGCCCAAATGTAGCAGGAGAGAAGAGCGTTGGTGTCAGTGATGTGCCGCAAAGCGGACACAGACAGGCGGACATGGGAAGCATGGACAACAAGAACATTTAGGTTTTGCATTTTGTTCCCTACTGTATCGAAACCGAACCGAACCGTGACGTCAGAACCGAGGTACGTATCGAACCCAGATTTTTGTGTATCGTTACACCCCCAGTATTAAACTATTCAGCAAACATGTGACAGGTGTTGAAATATTTCAGATTACCTTGAAGTGTTTCCTGCTCGTAGCCTCCTTTAGTATCCTGGATTCTCCATTAGCGTTGAAGACCTGGGATCTTCTGATAGTCTCCAGATCCTCTGTAGGATCCTGGGGCCTCATTTATCAAGGTTGATACCATGCAGGGCCGGCTCTGGGCATAGCCCCGCCCCAACCCACCCCCCACCCAGGTAGTATGGGGGGTGCTCGTCTGGGCTAAGGCACCTAACAAGCCCGGGCCGGCTCTGCACAGATGTGTGCGTACTGAGTGAGTACGACCATTTTCAGGCAAAGTATGAGATTTATCAACTCTTACTAATAGATTTGTGTAATTTTAAGCACAACTCTGACAAAATCCAGCAGTAGAAAAGTGAAACTACAGATAGAAATCATGAAAAGAATCTCAGCAGGTGCAAATGCTGTGTGTCCTCTTTTACTTTACTGAAAGTTGCTCAATAAGTTCATCTTGATAGAACCAGACATTCTGTATGTTGTGTGACAGGTTCTAAAAGAAGCTGACAAGTGGTTCAAGTGTTTGGTAAATACTCAGTTTTTTCAGAACAATCAGCTCTGCTGGAGACCGAGTTTTTAAAAAGCAGCTGATTTATTTGCTGAGAGCGTGGAACGCCTTCTCAGGAGGGAAATGAGCCGATTCATTTATGGTTCTATCGGGGGGTTCCACCAGGTTCTATGGATTGGATTGAGTGACACACTCATGAAAGCTTTGCACAAATCCAATATTAACATGACTGCTGGTGGTTCAGCGACAGGTTTCTCCCTTGACATATGGGAAACTGGAGTTTTTGTCCCTACCAGGATAGTTTTTTTTTTTTTTTTGAGAAGGCAAAACAAACAATGAATTTATGTTATTTACATTCTATATTGGAACCAGAGACAGAAGAGTTATCCCAAGAGTTATCCCAAGTTATCCCAGAACTCATCCAGCCCTCTCTGGGATTTCTGACACCAACTTTAATGTTAAACCACTTCCGTGTTCTTCTGTTCAATTCAATTTCAACTCCATTGTTATAGCACCAATTACAGCACAGTCATTTCGACACACCTTTACAGAGTGAACCCAACAGATCCAAATGAGCAAACAGAAATGACTGTGGAAAAGAAAAACTTGCTTTTTAAAAATTTTATTTAACCTTTAATTATACAGGTGTATAGAGACCCAGGATCTCATTTTCAAGAAAGACCAGTCGGTAGCAGCAAACACAAAGCTGTAAGCGAACAATGGGCAAAATCCCTAAAAACGAACAATATAAAACAATTGACATAAAATGAAAAAAAGAAGAAACCTGCAGAACCAAGCTCCAAGGAGGAGATTTTCTGCTATTCTGCCATGCTGAATCAGCTCAGCATTGCTCTGCTCCCTGCAGGTGGATCAGGGCAGGAGGCTTCAGATGACAAACGGGGGTCCTGGAGGTGACTACGGGAGGGAGTTCACAGACTAGAAGAGAGACAATGGCCAATGGCACATAGTAGTGAAACATGTGGAGTGAGACAGGAGAGAAGAGAAGCTCAGTGTCAGTCTTCCAGTGGTCCCAACCTATAGCAGCTTCACTAAGAAGGGGGTGCTGAACCAGCCCTAAGTGTAAGCTTTACTAAATAGAAAGGCCTTAGTATAGTTTAGTTTAGTTTAATTTAGTTTAGTTTAGTTTTGTTTTGTTTAGTGTAGTTTGGCTTGGTTTAGTTTGGTTTAGTTTGGTTTAGTTTGGTTTGGTTTAGTTTGGTTTAGTTTAGTTTAGTTTAGTTTAGTTTAGTTTAGTTTAGTTTAGTTTAGTTTAATTTAGTTTAGTTTGGTTTAATTTAGTTTAGTTTAGTTTGGTTTAGTTTGGTTTAGTTTAGTTTGGTTAGGTTTACTATAGTTTAGTTTGGTTTACTGTAGTTTGGTTTGGTTTACTTTAGTTTAGTTTAGTTTAGTTTAGAAACCCTAGCTGACCTGATCATAGGCTGCATCGAAGAGAAACGTCTTGAGCCTAACCTTAAATGTGGAGACTGTGTCTGCCTCTTTGACACCACTTGGAAGCTGGTTCCATAAAAACGGTGCCTGATAGCTAAAGGCTCTTCCACCTAGTGTCCATTTAGAGACTCTAGGAGTCACCAGTAACCCTGCATTTTGAGAGCGGAGTGCTCTGATTGGTTGATAAGGCGTTAAAGCATCTTGGAGATAGGTTGGAGCCATCCCATTTAGGATTTTGTAAGTGAGGAGAAGGATTTTAAATCTAACTCTAAACTCGACTGGAAGCCAGTGAAGAGATTTTAGAACGGGAGTAATGTGTTCACCTCTTCTAGTTCCAGTTAATAATCTGGTGGCCGCATTTTGAACCAACTGAAAGTTTTTTAATACACTTTTTGGGCAGGCTGCGAGAAGGGAGTTGCAGTAGTCCAGTCTAGTAGAAACAAATGCATGGATGAGTTTTTCTGCATCGCTTCTAGCTAGAATGTTTCTTATTTTAGCTATGTTGCGCAAGTGGAAATATGCTGTTTTACAAACCAGGTTGATGTGTGCTTTAAATGAGATATCCTGATCAAATAAGACCCCGAGGTTCCTGACAGTAGAGGAGGAGGATACACTGACGTTATCTAAGGTGATAATCTGTTCAGATAGACACTCTCTCAGTTTATGGGGGCCTAGTATAATGACCTCTGTTTTGCCAGGATTCAGACGGAGATAGTTCGTAGTCATCCAGGATTTAATTTCTCTGATACAGTCACTGAGTCTATTTGATTAGTTTGATCAGGTTTCATAGATAAATACAGTTGTGTGTCATCTGCATAGCAATGAAAATTGATATCGTGACTTCTAATTATGTTCCCTAGAGGAAGCACATATAACAGAAATAAAATTGGCGCGAGCACGGACCCTTGAGGAACCCCATAACTGACCTGGGAGCACGGTGAGGACTGTTGGTTAACGTGAACAAATTGGTACCTATTAGATAAATAGGATTTGAACCAGCAGAGGGCTTTTCCTCTGATGCCAACCTCACATTCTAACCTCTGCAGGAGAATATTGTGGTCAATTGTATCAAAAGCTGTACTGAGGTCTAGGAGAACCAGGATTGAGACTAGACCTGCGTCAGCCGCCAATAGCAAGTCATTAGTGATTTTAACTAACGCAGTCTCAGTGCTGTGATAAGCTCTATATCCTGACTGAAATTTCTCAAATAAACTATTGTCCTGTAGGTGGCGGTAAAGCTGTTTAACCACGACTTTTTCCAGGACTTTTGAAATAAAAGGCAGATTTGATATCGGTCTGTAGTTGGCTAGAATATCAGGATCGAGATTAGGTTTTTTCAGCAGTGGTTTGATTACTGCGAATTTAAATGACTGTGGCACATAGCCAATTTCGAGAGACGTATTTATTATAGTTATGATCGTATTTAAGATAACTGGAAGAATATCTTTGAAAAGCTTAGTTGGAATTGGATCTAGGAGACAGGTCAAGGTTTTAGAAGACATTACAATCGAAGTAATCTCAGCCCCGTTTACTGGTAAACTATCTATTTAAACTATTTAAACTATCTAGTATTTCAGGTATTTCAGGTGGAGGCAGTGGCTGGATTCCCTGAGCTTGATCTGAGGAAAGCACTTCACTGATTTTACCTCTAATGGTTATGATTTTATCATTAAAGAATTTAAGAAAGTCATGGCAGTTTAAAGATTCTGGGATTACTGGTTCCACTACAGTATGACTGTTTGTCAGTCTGGCTACAGTGTTGAATAGAAACCGAGGGTTATTTTTATTTATTTCTATTAAACAAGAGTAATATAATGTCTTGGCTTTAAAAAGAATTTGTTTATAGCTTAGCAAGCTCCATTTCCAGGCCTTCAGAGATTGTTCTGATTTAGATTTACGCCACAGTCTTTCTAATTGCCGAGTTTTTTGTTTGAGAACACGGGTTTCAGAATTAAACCATGGAGCAACGCGCCTGGGTCGATTGGTTTTCAGCTGCAACGGGGCCACTACGTCAAGGGCAGATTTTAGTGAGTGCATAGCACTGTCAACAAACTGATCACTATTATCACCACTGGGCAATAAGCTCATTTCTGTGAGTTCACAAGATAATGCAGCAAATGCAGGCTGGATCAATTCTTTGTACTGAGCCACAGATTTTTCAGATAATGTCCGTATCAGCTGAATTTTATCTTTTTGAGCAAAGTAGTCTTCAATCAAAACCTGAAAAGTAATTAAAAAATGGTCTGAGAGTATGGGGTTCTGAGGGAGAACATTTAGGTCCCTGACCTCTATCCCATATGTTAAGACCAGATCCAGGGTGTGCTTGTGACTATAGGCTCTAATTTGACGGCGCAACTTGGTGATGATCAGCGGCGGAGGCAGCGCATTCCTATTTTCGACAGGCGCAGAAGAGGGTTTCTGACCAGTCTGCTGCACTTGCGCCGAGATGGGCGTGGCGGCGCACCAGGGGGAGGGCTCGACAGAATCAGCTGGGCGCAGTGAGAGTTTAGTGCAGAAGGTGTGAGCAGGCTGGGGAGGAGGATCTGATGATAATTTGTCTGAGAAAACCTCAGAGGCAGGGTTTCAGCTTGTCAGTGTCATGAAAGATACACAAAATCACTCATGAACCACATAATTGTTTTTATTATCTTCTTTAGCACTAGAACATCCAAGACGATCTGACAGACCATTTGGGTTTTTAGAATTCAAATAAATCTGTTAAAAATAATTCCCCTGTCCTCTAGTTCTTTGACTTTTCCTAAATATGTGTCTTGTATGTTTTTCTGAAGCAAATAAGGTCCTAACAATGACACACATAATATTACAAAGCATTTATACCTCCAAAGGCCAACAGTGGTCTGTGAGACTTCTTATTTATTTATTATTATTATTATTATTATTATTATTATTATTATTATTATTAGACTGATTAAAAAGATGCACTTCACAGGGCTTTTTTTTTTCTTCTGTGATTGATTTGTTTTGGTTCATGCGCGCATCTGAACAGGGGGCTAGCTCTGACAGCAGACAATCAGACAGATGGCCAAAAATATCAAGCAAATCCCAAAAGAAAGATAGTAAAAACAGGCATAAATAAGAGATATAAGGTGGAAGAAGCTTTAGCAATGATACAGGAGGTCAGTGAGGGGGAATCGGATGGCGGAGACGTGTCGGACATCAGCGATCTTGACTGGAGTGAAGAGGAGGAATGTTCTGAATCAGAGTCAGAACAGTCGCGGGCCAAACAGCGAAACAAATATAATCCTGCTGCCCCAAAAATACCCGACCGACCTCCAGCTGCTGTACAGTCCAGCGTAGAACCTGCAGTGGCGCATGAAGCGCTCACGCGTCACCTCCAGGTAGAGAATTACTGTAGGCTGCTGTCAGTTTACAACTAAATAATAATACATAAAATGGTGTAAAATGATTATTATTATTATTTTTTAAACTAATGTAATAAATCTCAACACAACAGTAAACATGGTAGTTGGAGCACTGCAGCGTCTCCAGATGTGCCAGTTACAGATTCAGGTAAAATATTATATCCTCCATTAAAGTACAGCAAACCATGTGTTTTTCGTTTCCAAAAATTAATTTTAGAACGAACATATTTTCTGAATAAATACCTTTGTCCTGTGGAGCCTGCAGTCCCAGAATAAAATGAGCAGGGTGAGGACGGGTTGGTGTGGGAAGGTGTCCGTCCTGGTGCGCAGCCGGGGAGACTTATTTTACTAATTTTAATATGTTCTTGATTATTATTGACAGTTAATAATACAACTATTTTGTGTGTGTTGGCGTGTGTGTGCGTGTGTATCAGGGAAACGAGTGTGCGAAGTGTGAGTGAGAGGTACGCTGCGCAAATGCGCACTGTAAAAAGTTCAATACATTTTAAAACCTGATTTGAGGCATTAATAAAGCAGATATGAGGCAGAAGTTTTGCTGATCCACTTGATTTAATATTTTGTTTCTTTACCTTAATTTCTAATGCATTAGATTACAGAAAAGCAACCTGTTGGTGTGCTCCTGCGCAAAAACACTGCATATGACAGTCTGGCTGACCATAGCGGCCTTTGGAGGGGGGTAAGAATGCTGGCAACACGTGAAGCAGAGCGGAGGACGGAGCAGATAGCAGATGTCGCCACCATTCTCTCATAAATGATTATCCTTCGTCTGGGATGGCCGGAATGCCATGTGTGTGATAGGAATTATAGGGAATCATTTCAGAGGACATCGATCTGATGACAACTGAACCAGCAGTCCTAAGTAGACTCACCCAGCTCCGCTGTGCAGCTGCGCTGAGTGATAGGCGCGCAGACACCTGTAATTCTTTGTGCTTTCCCAAATGTATCTTTAAGAGTTATGATGCACACAAGTAAAAACAGATTTTCCCCTTCTCTACAAAGTCTGTATGTAGCCGCTAAATGCAGGGTGTCTGCATTTTTATTTCATTTGTTTGGCTCCCCAAGCTCTACAAGAGATTATTTATTTCAAAATACAGTCATATACATTGTTGCTTCACTATGGTTTAGTATTGAGGCCAGGAAATAAAATGTATTTCATCATGTTAATATAGCAGTGTCCTTCGCTGCCAGTGCATTTGAAAAAAAGGAGAGGTGTTCATTTGATTGGTCAAATTGCGCTCAGCTGGGTTAAACCCACTTTCTCTCCTCTCTCTTGCGCCACCTGCGCAGGTGGGCGGGATGGAGGCGTGACTGCGCCTGGTTCACGAAATTAGGACAATTTTCTGGACACGCCCCGTTGACTTTATCCGCCGACGGCGCACTTTGCGCTCCGCTGACAGCGGGCGGATTCGGTGGAGTCTACCAAGTTAGGGCCCTATGAGTGGATTCATCAACATTTTGAGTGAAACCGATGCTATCTAATACTGCAATAAACACATTACTCAAACTGTCACCAGAATCATCCACATGGATGTTAAAGTCACCTGTTATAAGGATCTTGTTATGAGCCAATACTATATTGCTTAAAAACTCTGAGAACTCAGTTAAAAAGTCAGAGTAAGGACCAGGAGGTCGATACACAATAATTAATAGCACAGCTTTTTGATTCTTCCAATTTGGACAAGTAAGCGTTAGTATTAAGCTTTCAAAAGAGTTGAATTTAACATTAGTTTTGGGTTTAAGAAGAAGACTGGAGTGGGATATCACTGCCACACCTCCACCTCCACCTGTTGATCTAGCTGTTTGGAAATTAACATAGGTTGGAGGGGTACATTCATTGAGCCTCACATAGTCATCTTGCTGGAGCCAAGTTTCTGTTAGAGCAAGGAGATCAATGTTATTGTCACCGATAAGGTCATTAACTAACAGAGATTTAGTGGAAATTGCTCTAATGTTTAGTAGACCACATTTTATGTATTTCCTACTGGAGAAGTTATTCTGTCTTGTACAGGTGTTAAGCTTTTTACCCATTGACTTTTTTTTTAATGCTTTGAGCACTATGGACAGACACAGTCTCTGTTTGCCTAGGTAAACCTCCATGCTTGACTTGTAAAAATCCGAGAGCAGGACTAGTGACGGGATCAACAAGATCAACAGAGGAGCGTTCTACACGACTGCTCTGCGCCCGGGGCTCATAGCTGGATTGTCAATTTAGTGTACTGAGCCGATCAGCCATATTGTGAGCTAAAAGGGCTGCACCATCCAAAGTTGGGTGGATGCCGTCCCTGCGGATGAGCCCAGGCTTTCCCCAGAAGGTGCACCAGTTGTTTAGAAAAATAACTCCGTTTTCCTCACTCCATCTAGTCAACCAGCGATTGAATGATGAAAGTCGGCTATACATTTCATCATTGACCAAATTGGGCAGGGGACCAAAGAATATTACGGCATCAGACATCGACTTAGCCAATAGTCCTAGTCTTGCCCCGGCTGCTCGGGACATGCTGCGGGGCTAGGCTTGCTAACACTCATCTCGCTGCAGGAGCGGGCCCTTTACGCAAATACCCCTATCGTCAAGGGAGGCAGGGTTCTGACTCAACATACGGCACACTGAACAGGAAAGAAAAGAAGACAGAGGGGAGGACGCCAAAGCGGTCCTGGCGGACCAAGCTAGTTAGCACGCTAAGCTAGTTAGCACGCCGGTGGTGCAAACGGCGGAGAAGAAATGTAATTCACGAGAGATCGCTGGTCAATCGGGGGCGAAAGTAACCCCGGGGGCGTAAATAACCCTGATTTTTTGATTGCTTCGTGAATTAACAGTAATAGCAAGAGAGAGACAGCAAGCACTTGAGTCGCTTGCAAGCTTCACCAACACGGAAAACACTCATTGGACTGACGTCAGCCAGAGGTGTGCAGCCTCACCAGGAGCCTATCTGTCTGTCCTACACTACACACATAGTAAGACCATGTTTCATGAAAATTAGCAAAAAAAGTTTTCTTAATTTTGACTTTAATAGGGTGGTAAGGCTATAGTAAGACCATCTTTCATGAAAAATAGCAAAAAAAAATTGTTTTCTTTATTTTAACTTGGAAAAAGTGGTAAGGCAAAAGTAAGACCATATTTCATGAAAAATAGCAAAAAAGTTTTCCTAATTTTGACTTTAAAGAAGTGGTAAGGCTATAGAAAGACCATTTGTCATGAAAATTAGCAACAAAAAGGTTTCTTAATTTTGACTTCAAAAAAGTGGTAAGACTATCGTAAGACCATTTTCAGTGCAAATTGTCAAAAAAGGTTTTCTTAATTTTGACTATAAAAAAGTGGTAAGACTATAGTAAGACCATTTTTCATGAAAATCAGCAAAAAAAGTTTTCTTAATTTTGACTATAAAAAAGTGGTAAGGCTATAGTAAGACCACTTTTTGCCAAAAATTCTCAAAAAACATTTTCTTTGTTTTAACTTGGAAAAAGTGGTAAGGCAAAAGTGAGACCATGTTTCATGAAAAATAGCAAAAAAACCTTTCTTAATTTTGACTTTAGATAAGTGTTAAGGCTATAGTAAGACAATTTTTTATGAAAATTAGCCAAAAAATGTATTATTTATTTTAACTTGGAAAAAGTGGTAAAGCTATAGTAAGACCATTTTCTCCGAAAATAGTCACAAAAATGTTTTCTTTATTTTGAGTTATAAAAAGTGGTAAGACTATAGTGAGACAATTTTTCATGAAAATTAGCAAAAAAAGGTTTCTTAATTTTGACTTCAAAAAAGTGGCAAGGCTGTAGTTAGACCATTTTTCATGAAAATTAGCAAAAAAAAGTTTTCTTAATTTTGACTTCAAAAAAGTGGTAAGGCTATAGAAAAACAATTTTTCATGAAAATTAGCAAAAAAAAGTTTTCTTAATTTTGACTGCAAAAAAGTGGTAAGGCTATAGAAAGACAATTTTTCATGAAAATTAGCAAAAAAAAGTTTTCTTAATGTTGACTTTAAAAAAGTGGTAAGGCTATCGTAAGACCATTGTTATGACCCGAGGAGTCAAACATATTCTTCAGGGACACAGGACAAAACAATGATAAGGGTTCAATTATTTATTGAATATCCTCGACAGAGTCGGCGTCTTCGTGTGGTGAGTTGACGGAGGTCTGGGGGAAAAGGAACCCTCATCACCCGTGCCCCAAAAGTTACATCACAAGAAACAAAGTATCAAACAAAGGAAGGCCCAGATGCGCCAGCCAAACTTAAGAAAAAGACGAGTTCACAGCCCAGCTGCGATGCAGCCGTTGCAGCTGATCCCTCTTCTGAACTAAAAATAAAACCCCAACTAAACCCGATCAAAAGAAAGGCGAAAACGGGACGGCTGGTCACACCTGGACGGAAAAAGACAGCTATCAAATAAAGGAAAAAAAACAGAAAAAGGGAACACGAAGCCGGCTAGTGGGCTAGCATGCCCTGGCCAGCAACATGCCAGCCTGTTGGAGCCGGAGTCCAAGGTGCGCCGGCGAGCGCACCTGGCGACAGGTGTAACGAGGTGGGTGGGCGAGCGAGAGAGAGACCGAACGACCACGCTGCTATTTATAGCGCGGCGGCGCGACTCGCTCAAATCAAAACTGAACAAAAAAAGAAAGATAATTACTTAAAAAAAAACAACAAAACACAAAACGGACTAAATATTTGCTAAATATCTGAAGGGAAAAAAAACAAAAGAGAAACTGTACGTAAAAAAACGATGTGCCTGCAGCACATCACACCATTTTCAGTTCAAATTGTCAAAAAAATGTTTTCTTAATTTTGATTTTAAAAAAGTGGTAAGACTATAGTAAGACCATTTTTCATGAAAATTAGCAAAAAAAAGTTTTCTTAATTTTGACTTCAAAAACGTGGTAAGGCACGTAACCTTTACGTGCCTTACGTGTAACCTTTACCCACTGTCTGAGGTAAGGGCCTCCCAGATCCTTATATCTTTATCTGTTGAATAAATGGGATGAAGCTTCTTCACTTAAAGGGCAACTCCGGTTTTTTGACACCTGGACCTTATTTCTAGGTGTGTCATGCTCATATACTCACTCAGACAAACATGGTGCAGCTCGGAGTCCTTCAGAAGTTATTTAGATCCAAACGATGTAGCCGCACTAGCGGGGGGGGGCCACAGCAATGGAGCGTTAGCACTGGACATCATCTCTGCAAAGTCGCTCATTTCGGCTGTATTTCTTCATCCATCGCCAGTGTTATCATAAAGTCAGCTCGTCTACCGTCTTCAGGTGGGTCAGCTGACGAGCTGACAGTTTTCGCTAACTTAGCCACAATTAGCTCGGATGGGAATGTTGCGGCGCTCCTCTCCCCAGCAGAGAGGCACTTTGAGTCGGCCTCGGCTGTCACGGTGCCCCGGTGTCTGACTTCCGGGGGCCGAGTTGGAAAACGGCCCTCAGCTGCTCCACGGAGGCTCCGGACACCGGCGAAGACACACGGCTCACGCGCGGCCGCTGGGCCGCTGGATGTCTCTCCTCGCGGGGAGGAAGCGTATCTCTGCTCCCCGGCAGATGCGCGCTCCACGCCGGCCGCGGGACGCGCGACGGCCCGGAGCGCTCTCCTCGCCGGGAGGAAGCAGATCTCCGCTCCCCGGCGGATGCGCGCTCCACACCGGCCGCGGGACGCGCGACGGCCGGAGCTCTCTTCTCGCCGGGAGAATCCAGATCTCCGCCGCCCGGCGGATGCGTGCTCCAAGCCAGGCCGCAGGACACCGCCGGAGGCCCCCCTTCCAACCGAAAGGCAGCCCAGCGCAGATGGATGAAGAAATATAGTCGAAATGAGCGACTTTGCAGAGATTATGTCCCGCGCTAACGCTCCATTGCTGTGGCACCCCCGCTAGTGCGGCTACATCGTTTGGATCTAAATAACTTCTGAAGGACTCCGAGCTGCACGATGTTTGTCTGAGTGAGTATATGAGCATGCACACACCTATAAATAAGGTCCAGGTGTCAAAAAACCGGAGTTTCCCTTTAATTGCTCTCCCTGAGTCAAATCAGTCACAAGCAGAAGCAGATGAAGCAAAAACACCAAACCATAAGTTAAAGAGAGATCATAATTTACTGAAACAACAATGTAAACCAAAACCGAAATCCATCTGCTTTAGAGGGGTTCAAGTAAAGTATGAGGGGCCCACTCACACACACACACACACACCTGGCTTACTGTCCTAAGTTGCAGGCCTGGGTGATGCTTGGGAGCGGTGAGGCCAGAAACTCAAAGGCCGCTTCGCTCTCAGAGCACAAAAGAAAAGAAAAGAGTACCTGGTCCGTAGCTTCAGTATTGTGAATCTTGCGCCAGAGAATCCAGGAGTGTCCTGATGATGATGATGACAATGGCGATGATGACGAAGATGACGACGATGGTGATGATCACGAAGATGACGACGATGGTGATGATCAGCAGAAGCGTCCAGGGAGCCCAGTCAGCCGTCCTGTGCCTCAGCGCCTTCCGTCAGGTCGTAGTCTTCACCTCCAGGCCGGATCGGTGAAGAGTCTGCAGAGTTTGCCTGTGCGGCAAACTCTCCCTCTGCCTCCGCTGTGCCAGCGAAGGCTACGGCGCTGATGGCCCAAACAGGATTGTAACTGGCCAGATCGGGTGGCTCCGGACTACCGCCGGTCCACAACGCAGGACTCCGTGTCATCCAACAGCCGCTGTGCTAGCGATCTCAGGGAAAATGCTTAATTAGTTCGA
This sequence comes from Salarias fasciatus, assembly GCF_902148845.1. Taxonomy (NCBI): domain Eukaryota; kingdom Metazoa; phylum Chordata; class Actinopteri; order Blenniiformes; family Blenniidae; genus Salarias; species Salarias fasciatus. The sequence continues at coordinate 32,123,072 of NC_043756.1, forward strand.
CGGCCGCGTCTCCTCTCCGTGGCTTCTGCCGTCAAGCATACGCATAGGACACACCTCCTTCCCCTGATTCAGTCAATCAAGCTAATATACACCAGGGCGGCCAATAAGAAAACACAGACACAGAACTTCCTGTGTGTCGCCCTTTAAAACAAAACAAAAATAAAATACAACTCATACATGTCATTCATCATCTCTGTCAGTCAGATGGTAAACATTTACTCAAACATAAACTTCACTTCTTTGCAAAACTCATTCCATAATTGAATAATCTTCATATATTATCTCACACTTGTCTGGGTTACATATAGTAAGATCATTTTTCATGAAAAATAGCAAAAAAAAAGTTTTGGTAACACTTTACTTGAAGCCCCTCTTTATAACACATTATAAGTAGTTATAAACACTAATACATGATCACAATGCTTTATAACTCACTATACAGCAGTATACAGCATAGGATTAAGGTTAGGTTTGGAATAATAAAAAAGAAAAGCACGGGCAACAGAATATTTTTCATGATGCAACAATAAACCCGGGGGGTGTCTGGTAGGGGCCACCGCCTGGCTCCCCTGCTCCACGGAGAACAAAGCTGCAAATCTGTTCCCGGAATAAATAGGCATGTTAAGAAAATGGTGCTTCTCAAGCTAGAAATTGTAGGAAGAAAAGAAAAAGAAAAAAGAACATTAATAAGGACCACAAAACCTAGGCTATGAGCCTGCAAAACCTGGAGACTTTAGCCCAGAGGTGAGTGGTACTTTTAATTCAATCTGTGTATGTCTGTCTTTTAAACCCACCCAGCCCTCAATACCTCTGGAAGGCTTCCCAACCTGCAAAGGTTTTCTTTTTTCTCCAAGTCCAGCTCCAGGTGAGGCTCCACTCGGAGATTGAGGCGTGGCAGGGTCCCACTCTTCAGTGAGCTAGAATGGAAAGGCTCTCCAATACACAAACGAAAATCCACTAAAAACTCAAGGTAAAAAAGTGTCTTTTTCAAGGTTCTGAGCTCAGACCTGATCCCATGGGTTAAAAAATGTTCTTCATGGGAAAAAGAAGTGCAAAAAGGTAAAAAATGAGGAAAAAGGGCCCGACGTTTCGCCAATCGGCTTCTTCAGGGGCACAGTGAGTCAGTGTCTGAGCAGGTGTTGCATTTATACCTTCCTGAGGGAGGAGGAGGAGGGCGTGGTTTTCTCCCAGGGGAAGATCCTGAGGTGGAGTCTTCTCAACGGGTGCCTACACACCTGGCTCCAAAAGATCTAAAAAGGTGAAATGGCTCCCTCTGGTGGTCACCTCTGGGAGTAACATATATTCTCACCTAAGAAATGTGTGAGGAATAAATCTGCATGTCTACCTTTCACTCAAATCAATTTAAAATCAATTAAGGTGAAAAGAAGGTTAAGGAGAAAAGAAATAAGAAGTGTAGAAAATTATTTAAGAGGTTCTATTTATATCACTAGTAGACTCTTCTCTTTGGAGAAAATTGTACCACTCTAGGAATGTTTATAAAACCTGGATTCCTAGGGTTTCCAAATAGGATTTGTAGGAGAGCATGGTGCAAATTACCCTTCCCTTCACCTTATTAGGTTTAATGGTTTTGTTGCTGAAAGCATCTGGCTCTGGCAAGGTTAGGTTTGGAATAATAAAAAAGAAAAGCACGGGCAACAGAATATTTTTCATGATGCAACAATAAACCCGGGGGGGGGGTATGTGCACAACGTCAGTTGTGTGAATAAGAACCCGACTACTGATAAAAAGAATAAAAACTCGAGAAGCACCCTAAAAGAATAAAAAGTGCAAATTCATAAATAAGCACTGATAGATAAATAAGTTAAAAGTTGTATAAACGTTAACCAACAGTCCTCACCGTGCTCCCAGGTCAGTTATGGGGGTTCCTCAAGGGTCCGTGCTCGGGCCAATTTTATTTCTGTTATATATGCTTCCTTTAGGGAACATAATTAGAAGTCACGATATCAATTTTCATTGCTATGCAGATGACACACAACTGTATTTATCTATGAAACCTGATCAAACTAATCAAATAGACAGACTCAGTGACTGTATCAGAAAAATTAAAACCTGGATGACTACGAACTATCTCCGTCTGAATCCTGGCAAAACAGAGGTCATTATACTAGGCCCCCATAAACTGAGAGAGTGTCTATCCAAACAGATTATTACCTTAGATAACGTCAGTGTATCCTCCTCCTCTACTGTGAGGAACCTCGGGGTCTTATTTGATCAGGATATCTCATTTAAAGCACACATCAACCTGGCTTGTAAAAAAGCATATTTCCACTTGCGCAACATAGCTAAAATAAGAAACATTCTACCTAGAAGCGATGCAGAAAAACTCATCCATGCATTTGTTTCTGCGAGATTGGACTACTGCAACTCCCTTCTCGCAGCCTGCCCAAAAAGTGTATTAAAAAACTTTCAGTTGGTTCAAAATGCAGCCGCCAGATTATTAACTGGAACTAGAAGACGTGAACACATTACTCCCGTTCTAAAATCTCTTCACTGGCTTCCAGTCGAGTTTAGAGTTAGATTTAAAATCCTTCTCCTCACTTACAAAATCCTAAATGGGATGGCTCCAACCTATCTCCAAGATGCTTTAACGCCTTATCAACCAATCAGAGCACTTCGCTCTCAAAATGCAGGGTTACTGGTGACTCCTAGAGTCTCTAAATGGACACTAGGTGGAAGAGCCTTTAGCTATCAGGCACCATTTTTATGGAACCAGCTTCCAAGTGGTGTCAAAGAGGCAGACACAGTCTCCACATTTAAGGTTAGGCTCAAGACGTTTCTCTTCGATGCAGCCTATGATCAGGTCAGCTAGGGATTCTAAACTAAACTAAACTCAACTAAACTAAACTAAAACAAACCAAACCAAACTAAAGTAAACCAAACTAAACTAAACTAAACTAAAACAAACCAAACCAAACTACAGTAAACCAAACTAAACTAAACTAAACTAAACTAAACTAAACTAAAACAAACCAAACCAAACTAAAGTAAACCAAACCAAACTACAGTAAACCAAACTAAACTAAACTAAACTAAACTAAACTAAACTAAACTAAACTAAACTAAATTAAATTAAATTAAACTAAACCAAACCAAACCAAATTACACTAAACAAAATTAAACTAAACCAAACTAAATGAAACTAAACTAAACTATACTAACTAAATACTAGTTTAAACAGTTAAGTATCCACAAAGCTGCCCCAGGAGCTAGAATGCTGTGGGAAGTACGGTGCACTGAGCCCTGTCCTCCTCTAATGTCTGAATGTTATTCCCTTTAGTCCGTTCATTGCTTTTCACCTGTTGTCCCCCCCTTCGAGGGGGAGTCTTCTCCAGTTTCAGTTGCTGACTCCACTATTACGAAGGCCTATGAACAAGCTCCGTCCGGACCGGGAGGACACCCCTGTCGGTCCTGCCCGTGGACTGGCTTCGGTTCTACTGCTGGGATCCGTGGTTCTTGTGCTGGACCGTCCAATGGACTGTCCTCAACATAGTCCTAGGCTTTACTTCTTATTGTCTCATGCTAGCTGTTGCCAAAGCTGTCCGTCCCTGAGAGAGGGATCCCTCCATACTGTGGTTCTCCCCAAGATTTCTTCTTTTCCCACTGGGTTTTTGGAATTTTTTCTTGCCGGATGTGAGGGTCGAAGGCGGTGGTTGCTTCGTTCTGTCTCGTTACTGTAAATATTGACATATTACCATTATGCTTATTCACTGTTTTTACTTTTACCGACCAATGTAACATCTTGAAGCCCTCTGAGGCAACTGTTGTTGTGATACTGGGCTATACAAAAATAAATTGATTGATTGATTGATAAATACGAGTAAAACGTTTAAAACCAACCCAGAGGCTCTAAAATGATGGAGATTCTATTTGAAAGGATAAATGTGGCATATCAGCTTCAAGGCATTTATTGAAAATTTATGGATCTGCCACAGAAGTTATAATTGACCTTCTGCTTCTATACTCAAACCAGGGGGAAGAAAACAGGATTAATCACATCCAAGTCCCCCATGTAGGTGGCATTTAAAGGGAATTTAACTTCTTGTTCTTGTCGTCAGGTTTCAAGTCGATTTAAATCACTGGCTGGGAAACGAACCCCAACTTCCATTGTGAGAATCCATCACCTTAACCCCTGAGCCACTGGGAACCTATGGGGGGAGCTCATAAACAAACCGTGTCGTTCGTCCCTTGGTCCACTAAATGGTAAAGATAAAAAGATTTTGATAAATTAATGGGACACATATCAGAAGCTCCCGTCTTTAAATGAAATCATCTGAAGGAATCTGTGAAAGAAATTGCAGTTGTCCATCCGTGGGAACCAGAGAGCCAGTGTGGGGACATCCAGGAATGGTTCCTATCCCTGGCGCTGCTGGAAAAAGTGGCAGAGGGGGAACCTATGTAGGTTAAGAACCCTGGTAGTCACTTGACCTACTACCTTAAGCCTTCCTGTTTTTCCCAGTTATATTGTTCCACCAGTAGTTCAAGGAAAGAGGAAGAGAGCTCCGGAACAACACCAGTCGGCTTCTGATTAAAGTTAAGGTTGGAATCAGATTGGGGTGATTTCACTGCACTTTTGCTTTTGTGACTTGGCCCCATCATCATCTCGCCGCCAACCTGTGTATTTAGGTTTACACCTTTTCCGCTTTGCTTTCTGGTGCTCTCCGTTGCTCTCCGCCCTCTCCGCTGTGGTTCAAGAGAATCTGCAGGTGGGGGAACATGGTTAGGGTTAGGCTGGAGTGACCTGGGGGAATGGTTAGGTAATAGGGGTAAATGGAGTCCTGAGTCATTGACTCAAGCTCCAATAACTTTGTAACCCTAAGTGGGAGAGACTTGAGACTTGAGCCATGCGTAGAGGGTGACGAGCCGGTCTTAGGGTCAGGGTTAGGGTCAGGGTTAGGGGACACCGTCGATTTGATAGGAATCTGGAATTCCAGAACGGAACAATCCGGATCCGGAATTTGCAGTTCTGGATTCCGGATTCCAGATTCCAGATTCCAGAACTGAAAATTCCGTATCCGGATTTTTCAATTCCGGAATCTCAATTCCGGATTTTGACCACTATGTTTTGAGCGCTAGAGAGCCATCAAAAGTTAGAAAACCATTTTAAAATTCAGTTTTCAAGTGGCTAACCCATGTTTTTCACCAAAATGACTCTAAATAAATCAGAGAACCCGGCCATGTGGGATTTTCACCCGAAATGCCAAAAATGTTGGGACGAGCCCCAAAACACACAAAACAGACAGTCACGCCCCCACAAACGCGTGGGTGGGGGTCCCGCCGGTCCCCGAGGGGTCAAAAATTTCACGTTGGAAATTGACCCGACCGACCCTGAGGACAAAGAAAGCTCATCAGCCCGGATCAACGCTAGAGAGCGGGGGCCGATTGGTGAAGTCAAACATTTCTAGAGGTCCTGGAGAGATGACACCCCACCACACCTGTCAGGGACCTCCCCAGCTGTCAGTGGAAGCCAATCCCAGTCCTCTAGCTACTTCCTGGGCGGAGTTATCATTGCTTGACCGCATCTGGAATCCCATTCCAATCTGGAATCTGGAATCTGGAATCTGGAATCCCAACCTGGAATCTGGAATCTGGAATCCCAACCTGGAATCTGGAATCTGGAATCTGGAATCTGGAATCCCAACCTGGAATCTGGAATCTGGAATCTGGAATCTGGAATCCCAATCTGGAATGTGGAATCCCCTTCCAGATTGCGTCTTTGAAGCTCAAAGTGTTTGGATCAGCCCAAAAACACCCAAAACAGACAGTCACCGCCCCGAGAGACACGTGTGCGGGGTCGTTGCCAGTCCCCGAGGGGTCCCAAATTTCATGGTGGAAATTGACCCGACTGACCCTCAGGACACCCAAGGCTCATCCCCACCGATCCAACCACATAGACTATGGGCTGATTCATGAGGTCAAATTTTTATCCAGCGGGTAGAGAGATGACACCCCACCACACCTGTCAGGGACCTCCCCAGCTGTCAGTAGAAGCCAATCCCAGTCCTCTAGCTACTTCCTGGGCAGAGTTAGAGCAGATTCCAGATTTGGTCATTGGTTGACCTAATCTGGAATTGCCTTCCAGAATGTGACATCGATTTTTAAAAAGTGCAGGTAGACACTTGAAACTACAACCATTGCACTGCTGAGGCCCTAAGCTTTCATTTGATGCCAATCTCAGCCCTCTAGCTCCTTCCTGAGAGGAGTTATCATTGCTTGACCGAATCTGGAATCCCCTTCCAGATTGCGTTTTTGACCCTTAAGATTGCAGGTAGACACGTGAAACCACCACCATTGCACTGCTGAGGCCCTCAGCTGTCATCTGAAGCCCAGCCCAGTCCTCTAGCTCCTTCCTGGGCGGAGTTATCATTGCTTGACCGAATCTGGAATCTGGAATCTGGAATCTGGAATCTGGAATCCCAATCTGGAATCTGGAATCCCCTTCCAGATTGCGTCTCGGAAGCTCTGAGTGCCTGGATCAGCCCAAAAACACCCAAAACAGACAGTCACCAGCCCAAGAACTACGTGTATGGGGTTGTTGCCGGTCCCCGAGAGGTCAAAAATTTCATGGTGGAAATTGACAAAACTGACCCTCAGGACACCCAAGGCTCATCCCCACCGATCAACCACATAGACTATGGGCTGATTCATGAGGTCAAATTTTTATTCATGGTGTAGAGAGATGACATCACAACACACCTGTCAGGGACCCTCCAGCTGTCATCTGATGTCACTCCCAGCCCTCCAGCTCTTTCCTGGGCCGAGTTAGAGCAGATTCCAGAAGCGGTCATTGGTTGACCAAATCTGGAATCCCCTTCCAGAATAAGTCCTTGACCCTTAAATGTGGAGTTAAACACTTGAAACCACCACCATTGCACTGCTGAGGCTCTCAGCTATCATCTGAAGTCAATCCCAGCCCTCTAGCTCCTTCCCGGGCAAAGTTATAGCTGATTCCAGATTTGGTCATTGGTTGACGAAATCTGGAATTGCCTTCCAGAATGTGACATCGTTTTTTAAAAGTTGCATTTAGACACTGGAAACCACCACCATTGCATTGCTGAGGTCCTAAGCTTTAATTTGACACCAATCTTACCACTGTAGCTCCTTCCTGAGCTGAGTTATAGCTGATTCCAGAAGCGGTCATTGGTTGACCGAATCTGGAATCCTTAGCCATGTTAGCTCCACATGCTAGGATGAGCCCAAAAACACCCAAAACAGACAGTCAGCAGCCCAAGAAATACGTGTATGGGGTTGTTGCCGGTCCCCGAGAGGTCCGAAATTTCACGGTGGAAATTGACCGAACCGACCCTCAGGACACCCAAGGCTCATCGCGTATCAACACATATCCAACTCCCATAACCCTAACCCTAATGTTGATGGAATTAGGGTTAGATTACCGTTGACCGCTAGGGTTACGAGGTTCCCAGAGGGCTGAAAATGCTCCTCATCAGCCCCCCAATCCATCCATATAGACTATGCGCTGATTCGTGAGGTCAAATTTTTACGCTAGGGTTAGAGATATGAAACCTCAACAGACCTGTCAGGGACCCCCCGGGGAGACGCATATCAAATTTGCATAACCCTAACCCTAATCGTTTGCGAACTAGGGCTCGATGACCTTTGACCCCTAGGGTCAAGTTGGTCCCAGAGGGCTGAAAATCAACACAGCGGCTCTCCCAGCACCCCCGATGAACCTCCCCGCGTTTCGTGCCAATCGGGCAAAGCGTTAATTTTCACCCCCTATGACAGACTACAGATCGTCTAAGGTTACTATGCCATGAGCCTCCCAATCCTCTCTGAAATGAGATTTCGCTGAAAAAAGTGAAAAAACATGATTTTAAGGAGATCCAAAGGTCCGATCGGGATGCCATCGCACACAAGTGTCGGGGACCCCACTGGAAGTCAACTGTTCAAGCCACACCCTCCTAGCCCCTCCCCTTCCAGAGTTATTCAATTAAACGCGCTCCTGAGGTAAAAGGTCATTGGGCGGGGCTAGGAGGGCAGCAGAGGGATGAGGTCCTACATACAGGTCAGGGACCCCCCAGGGCGTCAGCTGTTAAAGCCACACCCTCCTAGCCCCTCCCCTTCCAGAGTTATTCAACTCCAAAGTCGTTAGCGGCGGCTAATGCTAAATGCAACAACCACGCGGCTTCCACACGCGCGGGAGGGATCCCCTTCCACACATCCACCAGGGACCCTCCCGGGAGTCATGCATCCAAATCCCATCCTCCTAACCCTAATCGTTTAGGAGTTATTAAAGCTCAAAGTTAGGGTTAGCAGCTAACGGCTAATTTAAGCTCCTTCTCAATTTGCGCAGTAATTCTACGCGGTGGGCGGGGCTGCCCCATATCAAAGGGTGCCTAAGGTCACCACGCACCCTGTGTGCGAGTTTGAGCCGGCTAGCTATCACCGTTTGGGAGCTATTAACGAAAATAGCTAAATTAGCTCGTTTTTTAGCCGCAAAACGTTAGCATTTGCCTATTTAACATACTTCTACATGTCCCGGGAGGCTGAAAATTTTACCACAGGTGCAGAAGGGGACCCCGAGGCAACCCTGAAAGTCTCAGCCCTCCAGCTATTACCGTTGATTTTTAAAAAATAAAAACGTGAAAACGCGAAATGCAGAAAGTAGCTTTTTTCGGGTATTTCCGTTTCAGCTACAACCACCGCAGCCGGCACACATCAGCGGGGTCTAGAGACGGTCATTTTGATGCCACTTTGACCTCGTTTGCTCCAGTATTTCAAAAATGGCGCACAAAATATGTTCGGTTAAGGCGTTTTTGAAAACGAGTGCCTTCAGCTCTCCCGAAAGACTTCCGGGTGGCCTAGAGGGCTGAAATCGCACAGATTGGATGTGCTGCCAGCCCCGATGCATGACCCCGAATTTGAGCTCCCTGGCTCAAGGCCTTATGGGAAAGGTCACCCCGTTGACCTTTGACCGATAGGGTCAGGAGGGTCGCACAGGGCTGAAACTTCTCACAGTGGATACCCTGGCTCCCCCGATGCAGGTTCCCGAGTTTCGTGCCGATCGGTCAAAGCGTTGAGGGATTTTGCTATGATTCAGGCTTTATTTCGGGCCTTCTGCAGGGCAAGTGAAAACGGATGGATTTTTTTGGAAAAAAGTATTCTAGAGAGCTGAAACTTCACAGGGTGGATGCCCTGGAAGCCCCGATGCAGGATCTAGCGTTTTTTTGTCTCTAGCTCAATGCGTTGTTTTCACCCTCTGGGGGAATCCCTTAGAGTGATGAGGGGATCCCTGACCTCACATGAGGTATGTGTGCGGGGGTCCTGCCGGTCCCCGAGGGTCCCAAATTTCATGGTGGAAATTGACCCAACCGACCCTCAGGACACCCAGGGCTCATCCCCACGGATGCAACCATATACATTATGGGGTGATTCATGAGGTCAAATTTTTCTGCTAGGGTTACAGAAATGACACCACAACACACCTGTCAGGCACCCCCCAGTGAGACACATATCCAACTTTCATAACCCTAGCCCTAATTGTATGCGAACTAGGGTTGGATGACCTTTGACCCCTAGGGTCAAGATGGTCCCAGAGGGCTGAAAATCCACACAGCGGCTCTCCCAGCACCCCCGATGAAGCTCCCCGAGTTTCGTGCCAATCGGGCAAAGCGTTAATTTTCACCCCCTATGACAGACTACAGATCCTCTAGGGTTACTATGCCATCAGCCTCCCAATCCTCTCTGAAATGAGATTTCGCTGAAAAAAGTGAAAAAACATGATTTGAAGGAGATCCAAAGGTCCGATCGGGATGCCATCGCACACAACTGTCGGGGACCCCACTGGAAGTCAACTGTTCAAGCCACACCCTCCTAGCCCCTCCCCTTCCAGAGTTATTCAATTAAACGCGCTCCTGAGGTAAAAGGTCATTGGGCGGGGCTAGGAGGGCAGCAGAGGGATGAGGTCCTACATACAGGTCAGGGACCCCCCAGGGAGTCAGCTGTTAAAGCCACACCCTCCTAGCCCCTCCCCTTCCAGAGTTATTCAACTCCAAAGTCGTTAGCGGCGGCTAATGCTAAATGCAACAACCACGCGGCTTCCACACGCGCGGGAGGGATCCCCTTCCACACATCCATCAGGGACCCCCCCGGGAGTCATGCCTCCAACCCCCATCCTCCTAACCCTAATCGTTTAGGAGTTATTCAAGCTGGAAGTTAGAGTTAGCAGCTAACGGCTAATTTCAGCTCCCGCCCACTTTGTGCAGTAATTCCACGCGGTGGGCGGGGCTGCCCCATATCGATGGGTGCCTAAGGTCACCACACACTCTGTGTGCGAGTTTGAGCCGGCTAGCTGTCATCGTTTGGGAGCTATTAATGTAAATAGCGAAATTAGCTCCTATTTTAGCCACAAAACGTTAGCATTTGCCTATTTCACATACTTCTACATGTCCCGGAGGGCTGAAAATTTTATCACAAGTGTGGGATGGGACCCCGAGGACACCCTGAAAGTCTCAGCCCCCTGGCTATCACCGTTGATTTTTAAAAAATAAAAACGTGAAACGGCGAAATACAGAAACGTGCTTTTTTCGGGTATTTCCGTTTCAGCTACAACCACCACTGTCGGCACACATCAGCGGGGTGTAGAGACGGTCATTTTGATGCCACTTTGAGCTCGTTTGCTCGAGTATTTCAAAAATGGCGCACAAAATATGTTCGGTTAAGGCGTTTTTGAAAACGAGTGCCTTCAGCTCTCCTGAAAGACTTCCGGGTGGCCTAGAGGGCTGAGATCGCACACCGTGGATGTGCTGCCAGCCCCGATGCATGACAGCGAATTTCAGCTCCCTGGCTCAAGGCCTTATGGGAAAGGTCACCCCGTTGACCTTTGACCGATAGGGTCAGGAGGGTTAGGGTTAGGGCTGAAACTTCTCACAGTGGATGTCCTGGCACCCCCGATGAACATACGTGAGCCTCGTGTCGATCGGTCAACGTTTAAATTTTGACCCCTGGGAGAGCTTGCAAATCCCCCAGACTCAGTGGGGCATCAGCCTCCCAATCCAACCATATAGATTATACGCTGATTCACGAGGTCAAATTTTTCTGCTAGGGTTAGAGAAATGACACCACAACACACCTGTCAGGCACCCCCCAGGGAGACACATATCAATTTTTCATCACCGTAACCCTAATCGTCGGCGAACTAGGGTTAGATTACCTCTAACCCCTCGGGTTTGCAGGGTCATTATCCCAGCCCCCCTCCACACAAAGCTTAAAAAATAAGTACAAGTTCCAAACGCGAAAAATTCGTAGCACTGAGTGGCCGAGTGGTCTAATGCTATGACTTGCAACCAGTAAGTTGTGGGATCAAACCCCACGGGGGACATGCTTATTGTGGTGCATCTTGAGCAGTGGAGACTTAGTGTTACTGAGGCAAAGTGTTTTATTAAACTAACTTAGCCTAACCTTTCAGATTCCAGAATCTGTCATTGGATGACTAAATCTGGAATCCCCTTCCAGAATGTGACATCGTTTTTTAAAAAGTGCAGGTGGACACCTGAAAGGAACACCATTACACTCTTAAGGCCCTAAGCTGTCATTGGAAGCCAATAAAAACCCTGACTGGAGTTAGGGTCAAGGCTTAGGGCTTAGGGTTGCAAATAGGGTTGACCAAAGACCCCTTACCATTTAAGTTAGACACTTGAAACCACTACCATTGTACTGCCAAGGCCCTAAGCTTTCATTTGATGCCAATCCCACACTTCTAGGGCCTTCCTGGACAAAGTTAGAGATTGTCACCAGAATGAAGCAAGCTGGCATTGCATTCCAGAAAGAGACATTGAAACCCAAAGTGTTTGGATCAGCCCAAAAACACCCAAAAACACCCAAAACCGACAGCCACCTTTCATAACCCTAGCCCTAATTGTTTGGAAACTAGGGTTAAATGACCTCTGACCCCAAGGGTTAGGAGGGTCATTATCCCAGCCCCCCTCCACACAAAGCTTAAAAAATAAGTACAAGTTCCAAACGCGAAAAATTCATGGCACTGAGTGGCTGAGTGGTCTTATGCTATGGCTTTCAACCCAACTTTTGTGGGATCAAATCCCACAGGGAACATGCTTATTGTGGTGAACGTCAAAGTTTTTCTTTAGGGGTCAGGGAGATGTCATCACAACATACCTGCTTTTTTGGGTATAGGGTTACAGTTAGGGTGTAGGGTTACCGAGTTAGGGTTACACATAGGGTTGACCATATAACCCTTAAGATTGAAGTTAGACACTTGAAACTACCACCATTACACTCACAGGACCCTCAGCTTTCATTTGAAGCCAGTCCCACGCCTCTTGCTCCTTCCTGAGAGGAGTTATAGCAGATTCCAGAATGTGTCATTTGATGTCTAAATCTGGAATCCCCTTCCAGAAAATGACATCGATTTTTAAAAAGTGCAGGTAGACACTTGAAACTACAACCATTGCACTGCCGAGGTCCTAAGCTTTCATTTGATGCTAATCCCAGCCCTCTAGCTCCTTCCTGAGAGGAGTTATAGCAGATTCCAGAATCGGTCATTTGATGTCTAAATCTGGAATCCCCTTCCAGAAAATGACATCGATTTTTAAAAAGTGCAGGTAGACACTTGAAACTATAACCATTGCATTGCTGAGGCCCTAAGCTTTCATTTGATGCCAATCTCAGCCTTCTAGCTCCTTCCTGACAGGAGTTATCATTGCTTGACCGAATCTTACCAAGACCACAACAGACCTGTCAGGGACCCCCGAGGGAGACACATATCAAACTTTCATAACCCTAGCCCTCATTGTTTGGGATTGTTAGGGTTACAGTTAGGGAGTAGGGTTACCGAGTTAGGGTTACACATAGGGTTGACCATAAAACCCTTAACATTCAAGTTAGACACTTGAAATTACCACCATTACACTCGGAGGGCCCTCAGCTTTCATTTGAAGCCAGTCCCACGCCTCTAGCTCCTTCCTGAGAGGAGTTAAGGCAGATTCCAGAATGTGTCATTTGATGTCTAAATCTGGAATCCCCTTCCAGAAAATGACATCGATTTTTAAAAAGTGACTTGAGACTTGACACTGCAACCATTGCACTGCTGAGGTCCTAAGCTTTCATTTGATGCTAATCCCAGCCCTCTAGCTCCTTCCTGAGAGGAGTTATAGCAGATTCCAGAATCGGTCATTTGATGTCTAAATCTGGAATCCCCTTCCAGAAAATGACATTGATTTTTAAGAAGTGACTTGAGACTTGACACTGCAACCATTGCACTGCTGAGCTCCTAAGCTTTCACTTGATGCTAATCCCAGCCCTCTAGCTCCTTCCTGAGAGGAGTTATAGCAGAGGATTCCAGAATCGGTCATTGGATGACACATTCTGGAATCCCCTTCCAGAAAGTGTCATTGAAACTTAAACGTGGAGTTAGACACTTGAAAGTACCACCGTTACAGTTGCAAGGCCCTCAGCTTTCATTTGAAGCCAATCCCACACTTCTACCTCCTTCCTGAGAGGAGTTACAGAGGATTCCAGAATTGGTCATTGAATGACGAAATCTGGAATCCCCTTCCAGATTGCGTTTCTGAAGCTCAGGGTGTTTGGATCAGCCCAAAAACACCCAAAACAGACAGTCACTGCCCCAAGAGACACGTGTGCGGGTTCGTTGCCAGTCCCCGAAGGGTTCCAAATTTCATGGTGGAAATTGACCGAACCGACCCTCAGGACACCCAAGGCTCATCCCCACGGGTCCAACCATACACATTATGGGGTGATTCATGAGGTCAAATTTTTCTGCTAGGGTTACAGAGACGACACCACAACCCACCTGTCAGGCACCCCCAGTGAGACACATATCCAACTTTCATAACCCTAGCCCTAATTGTTTGGGAACTAGGGTTAAATGACCTTTGACTCCTCGTCAACACAAAGTTTAAAACATAAGTACAAGTTCCAAACACACCTTTTCATGGCACTGAGTGGCTGAGTGGTCTAATGCTATGGCTTTCAACCCAGCTTTTGTGGGATCAAATCCCACGGGGAACATGCTTATTGTGGTGAACGTCAAAGTTTTTCTTTAGGGGTCAGAGAGATGTCATCACAACTTACCTGCTTTTTTGGGGTATAGGGTTACAGTTAGGGTGTAGGGTTACCGAGTTAGGGTTACACATAGGGTTGATCATAAATCCCTTAACATTGAAGTAAGACACTTGAAACTACCACCATTACACTCACAGGACCCTCAGCTTTCATTTGAAGCCAGTCCCACGCCTCTAGCTCCTTCCTGAGAGGAGTTATAGCAGATTCCAGAATCGGTCATTTGATGTCTAAATCTGGAATCCCCTTCCAGAAAATGACATCGATTTTTAAGAAGTGACTTGAGACTTGACACTGCAACCATTACACTGCTGAGGTCCTAAGCTTTCATTTGATGCTAATCCCAGCCATCTAGCTCCTTCCTGAGAGGAGTTATCATTGCTTGACCGAATCTGGAATCCCAATCTGGAATCTGGAATCTGGAATCTGGAATCCCAATCTGGAATCTGGAATCTGGAATCTGGAATCTGGAATCCCAATCTGGAATCTGGAATCTGGAATCTGGAATCTGGAATCCCCTTCCAGATTGCATCTTTGAAGCTCAAAGTGTTTGGATCAGCCCAAAAACACCCAAAACAGACAGTCACCACCCCAACAGTTGTGTGTTTGGGGTTGTTGCCACTCCCCAAGGGGTCGCAAAATTCATGGTGGAAATTGACCCAACTGACCCTCAGGACACATAAGGCTCATCCCCCTGTATCCCACCATACAGTCTATGGGCTGATTCATGAGGTGAAATTTTTATGCAGGTTTACAGAGATGACATCATACCACACCTGTCAGGGACCCCCCCAGCTTTCATTTGAAGTAAATCCCACACCTCTAGCTCTTTCCTGAGCTCAGTTACAGCACCTTCCAGAATCGGTCAAGGCTTGACCAATCTGGAATCCCTATTCAAAATCTACAGTGTTGTAGTTGGACACTTGAAACCACTTCCATTGCACTGCTGAGGCCCTCAGCTTTCATTTGAAGTCATTGCCAGAGCTCTCGGTCCTTCCTGAGCGGAGTTGGAGCTCGTTTTCAGAATGTTCAGTTCCGGAAACGGAATCTTCAGTTCCGGAAACGGAATCTTCAGTTCTGGAAACGGAATCTTCAGTTCTGGAATCTTTGGTAGAAAGGTCCTAGGCACTCAGAAACGGTGGCCAAGGGAGCCCGAGTCCCCTAACAGCAGTTTAAACCAACTCCCAGCTCTCTAGCATGTTCCTACGGCTCACAGTGGTAGATTGAACCAATTGTGGAACTATATTCCAGAAAACGACAGACAAATTGCTCCCCCTAGTGGTAAAATGGTGGTACTGCAACAAAAAAAAATAGGTGCTAGAGAGTCAAAAGACACATCACCGGACTGTAAAAAATCCCCCGAATTCACCTAGACGTCCTGTTTTTGTCTAGGACCCATGGTTAGGGAAATAAATGCCACATACACTTTCCGGGTATAAAATGGCAATGCCAGATATGTTGTAGAGCTCGCCGAGGCGATTCCAACGGTCCTACTCCCGTCGCTCAGAGACCCTCAGAACAAGACCTGGAATCCCCTAATTAGGGTTAGGGTTAGGGTTAGGGTTAGGGTTAGGGTTAGGGTTAGGGGACACCGTCGATTTGATAGGAATCTGGAATTCCAGAACGGAACAATCCGGATCCGGAATTTGCAGTTCTGGATTCCGGATTCCAGATTCCAGATTCCAGAACTGAAAATTCCGTATCCGGATTTTTCAATTCCGGAATCCCAATTCCGGATTTTGACCACTATGTTTTGAGCGCTAGAGAGCCATCAAAAGTTAGAAAACCATTTTAAAATTCAGTTTTCAAGTGGCTAACCCATGTTTTTCACCAAAATGACTCTAAATAAATCAGAGAACCCGGCCATATGGGATTTTCACCCGAAATGCCAAAAATGTTGGGACGAGCCCCAAAACACACAAAACAGACAGTCACACCCCCACAAACGCGTGGGTGGGGGTCCCGCCGGTCCCCGAGGGGTCCAAAATTTCACGGTGGAAATTGACCCAACCGACCATGAGGACAAAGAAAGCTCATCAGCCCGGATCAACGCTAGAGAGCGGGGGCCGATTG
This sequence comes from Salarias fasciatus, assembly GCF_902148845.1. Taxonomy (NCBI): domain Eukaryota; kingdom Metazoa; phylum Chordata; class Actinopteri; order Blenniiformes; family Blenniidae; genus Salarias; species Salarias fasciatus. Next base: position 32,139,221 of record NC_043756.1, read on the forward strand.
GTGAAGTCAAACATTTATAGAGGTCCTGGAGGGATGACACCCCACCACACCTGTCAGGGACCTCCCCAGCTGTCAGTAGAAGCCAATCCCAGTCCTCTAGCTACTTCCTGGGCGGAGTTATCATTGCTTGACCGCATCTGGAATCCCATTACAATCTGGAATCTGGAATCTGGAATCTGGAATCTGGAATCCCAACCTGGAATGTGGAATGTGGAATCTGGAATCTGGAATCCCAATCTGGAATCTGGAATCCCCTTCCAGATTGCGTCTTTGAAGCTCAAAGTGTTTGGATCAGCCCAAAAACACCCAAAACAGACAGTCACCGCCCCGAGAGACACGTGTGCGGGGTCGTTGCCAGTCCCCGAGGGGTCCCAAATTTCATGGTGGAAATTGACCCGACTGACCCTCAGGACACCCAAGGCTCATCCCCACCGATCCAACCACATAGACTATGGGCTGATTCATGAGGTCAAATTTTTATCCAGGGGGTAGAGAGATGACACCCCACCACACCTGTCAGGGACCTCCCCAGCTGTCAGTAGAAGCCAATCCCAGTCCTCTAGCTACTTCCTGGGCAGAGTTAGAGCAGATTCCAGATTTGGTCATTGGTTGACCTAATCTGGAATCCCCTTCCAGAATGTGACATCGATTTTTAAAAAGTGCAGGTAGACACTTGAAACTACAACCATTGCACTGCTGAGGCCCTAAGCTTTCATTTGATGCCAATCTCAGCCCTCTAGCTCCTTCCTGAGAGGAGTTATCATTGCTTGACCGAATCTGGAATCCCCTTCCAGATTGCGTTTTTGACCCTTAAGATTGCAGGTAGACACGTGAAACCACCACCATTGCACTGCTGAGGCCCTCAGCTGTCATCTGAAGCCCAGCCCAGTCCTCTAGCTCCTTCCTGGGCGGAGTTATCATTGCTTGACCGAATCTGGAATCTGGAATCTGGAATCTGGAATCCCAATCTGGAATCTGGAATCCACTTCCAGATTGGGTCTTTGAAGCTCAAAGTGTTTGGATCAGCCCCAAAACACCCAAAACAGACAGTCACCGCCCCGAGAGACACGTGTGCGGGGTCGTTGCCAGTCCCCGAGGGGTCCCAAATTTCATGGTGGAAATTGACAAAACTGACCCTCAGGACACCCAAGGCTCATCCCCACCGATCAACCACATAGACTATGGGCTGATTCATGAGGTCAAATTTTTATTCATGGTGTAGAGAGATGACATCACAACACACCTGTCAGGGACCCTCCAGCTGTCATCTGATGTCACTCCCAGCCCTCCAGCTCTTTCCTGGGCCGAGTTAGAGCAGATTCCAGAAGCGGTCATTGGTTGACCAAATCTGGAATCCCCTTCCAGAATAAGTCCTTGACCCTTAAATGTGGAGTTAAACACTTGAAACCACCACCATTGCACTGCTGAGGCTCTCAGCTATCATCTGAAGTCAATCCCAGCCCTCTAGCTCCTTCCCGGGCAAAGTTATAGCTGATTCCAGATTTGGTCATTGGTTGACGAAATCTGGAATTGCCTTCCAGAATGTGACATCGTTTTTTAAAAAGTTGCATTTAGACACTTGAAACCACCACCATTGCATTGCTGAGGTCCTAAGCTTTAATTTGACACCAATCTTACCACTGTAGCTCCTTCCTGAGCTGAGTTATAGCTGATTCCAGAAGCGGTCATTGGTTGACCGAATCTGGAATCCTTAGCCATGTTAGCTCCACATGCTAGGATGAGCCCAAAAACACCCAAAACAGACAGTCAGCAGCCCAAGAAATACGTGTATGGGGTTGTTGCCGGTCCCCGAGAGGTCCGAAATTTCACGGTGGAAATTGACCGAACCGACCCTCAGGACACCCAAGGCTCATCGCGTATCAACACATATCCAACTCCCATAACCCTAACCCTAATGTTGATGGAATTAGGGTTAGATTACCATCGACCGCTAGGGTTACGAGGTTCCCAGAGGGCTGAAAATGCTCCTCATCAGCCTCCCAATCCATCCATATAGACTATGCGCTGATTCGTGAGGTCAAATTTTTACGCTAGGGTTAGAGATATGAAACCTCAACAGACCTGTCAGGGACCCCCCGGGGAGACGCATATCAAATTTGCATAACCCTAACCCTAATCGTTTGCGAACTAGGGCTCGATGACCTTTGACCCCTAGGGTCAAGTTGGTCCCAGAGGGCTGAAAATCCACACAGCGGCTCTCCCAGCACCCCCGATGAACCTCCCCGAGTTTCGTGCCAATCGGGCAAAGCGTTAATTTTCACCTCCTATGACAGACTACAGATCCTCTAGGGTTACTATGCCATCAGCCTCCCAATCCTCTCTGAAATGAGATTTCGCTGAAAAAAGTGAAAAAACATGATTTGAAGGAGATCCAAAGGTCCGATCGGGATGCCATTGCACACAACTGTCGGGGACCCCACTGGAAGTCAACTGTTCAAGCCACACCCTCCTAGCCCCTCCCCTTCCTGAGTTATTCAATTAAACGCGCTCCTGAGGTAAAAGGTCATTGGGCGGGGCTAGGAGGGCAGCAGAGGGATGAGGTCCTACATACAGGTCAGGGACCCCCCTGGGGGTCAGCTGTTAAAGCCACACCCTCCTAGCCCCTCCCCTTCCAGAGTTATTCAACTCCGAAGTCGTTAGCGGCGGCTAATGCTAAACGCGTTAACCACGCGGCTTGTGCACGCGCTGGAGGGATATCCTTTTACACACCCATCAGGGACCCTCCCGGGAGTCATGCATCCAAATCCCATCCTCCTAACCCTAATCGTTTAGGAGTTATTAAAGCTCAAAGTTAGGGTTAGCAGCTAACGGCTAATTTAAGCTCCTTCTCAATTTGCACAGTAATTCTACGCGGTGGGCGGGGCTGCCCCATATCAAAGGGTGCCTAAGGTCACCACGCACCCTGTGTGCGAGTTTGAGCCGGCTAGCTATCACCGTTTGGGAGCTATTAACGAAAATAGCTAAATTAGCTCGTTTTTTAGCCGCAAAACGTTAGCATTTGCCTATTTAACATACTTCTACATGTCCCGGGAGGCTGAAAATTTTACCACAGGTGCAGAAGGGGACCCCGAGGCAACCCTGAAAGTCTCAGCCCTCCAGCTATTACCGTTGATTTTTAAAAAATAAAAACGTGAAAACGCGAAATGCAGAAAGTAGCTTTTTTCGGGTATTTCCGTTTCAGCTACAACCACCGCAGCCGGCACACATCAGCGGGGTGTAGAGACAGTCATTTTGATGCCACTTTGACCTCGTTTGCTCCAGTATTTCAAAAATGGCGCACAAAATATGTTCGGTTAAGGCGTTTTTGAAAACGAGTGCCTTCAGCTCTCCCGAAAGACTTCCGGGTGGCCTAGAGGGCTGAAATCGCACAGATTGGATGTGCTGCCAGCCCCGATGCATGACACCGAATTTGAGCTCCCTGGCTCAAGGCCTTATGGGAAAGGTCACCCCGTTGACCTTTGACCGATAGGGTCAGGAGGGTCGCACAGGGCTGAAACTTCTCACAATGGATACCCTGGCTCCCCCGATGCAGGTTCCCGAGTTTCGTGTCGATCGGTCAAAGCGTTGAGGGATTGTGCTATGATTCAGGCTTCATTTCGGGCCTTCTGCAGGGCAAGTGAAAACGGATGGATTTTTTTGGAAAAAAGTATTCTAGAGAGCTGAAACTTCACAGGGTGGATGCCCTGGAAGCCCCGATGCAGGATCTAGCGTTTTTTTGTCTCTAGCTCAATGCGTTGTTTTCACCCTCTGAGTTTCACCCTTAGAGTGATGAGGGGATCCCTGACCTCACATGAGGTATGTGTGCGGGGGTCCTGCCGGTCCCCGAGGGTCCCAAATTTCATGGTGGAAATTGACCCAACTGACCCTCAGGACACCCAAGGCTCATCCCCACCGATCAACCACATAGACTATGGGCTGATTCATGAGGTCAAATTTTTCTGCTAGGGTTACAGAAATGACACCACAACACACCTGTCAGGCACCCCCCAGTGAGACACATATCCAACTTTCATAACCCTAGCCCTAATGGTCTGCGAGCTAGGGTTAGATGACCTTTGACCCCTAGGGTCAAGATGGTCCCAGAGGGCTGAAAATCAACACCGCGGCTCTCCCAGCACCCCCGATGAACCTCCCCGAGTTTCGTGCCAATCGGGCAAAGCATTAATTTTCACCCCCTATGACAGACTACAGATCCTCTAGGGTTACTATGCCATCAGCCTCCCAATCCTCTCTGAAATGAGATTTCGCTGAAAAAAGTGAAAAAACATGATTTGAAGGAGATCCAAAGGTCCGATCGGGATGCCATCGCACACAACTGTCGGGGACCCCACTGGAAGTCAACTGTTCAAGCCACACCCTCCTAGCCCCTCCCCTTCCTGAGTTATTCAATTAAACGCGCTCCTGAGGTAAAAGGTCATTGGGCGGGGCTAGGAGGGCAGCAGAGGGATGAGGTCCTACATACCGGTCAGGGACCCCCCAGGGAGTCAGCTGTTAAAGCCACACCCTCCTAGCCCCTCCCCTTCCAGAGTTATTCAACTCCGAAGTCGTTAGCGGCGGCTAATGCTAAATGCAACAACCACGCGGCTTCCTTATGCGCTGGAGGGATCCCCTTCCACACATCCATCAGGGACCCCCCCAGGAGTCATGCCTCCAACCCCCATCCTCCTAACCCTAATCGTTTAGGAGTTATTCAAGCTGGAAGTTAGGGTTAGCAGCTAACGGCTAATTTCAGCTCCCGCCCACTTTGTGCAGTAATTCTACGCGGTGGGCGGGGCTGCCCCATATCGGTGGGTGCCTAAGGTCACCACACACCTTGTGTGCGAGTTTGAGCCGGCTAGCTATCATCGTTTGGGAGCTATTAATGTAAATAGCGAAATTAGCTCCTATTTTAGCCACAAAACGTTAGCATTTGCCTATTTCACATACTTCTACATGTCCCGGAGGGCTGAAAATTTTACCACAGGTGTGGGATGGGACCCCGAGGAAATCCTGAAAGTCTCAGCCCCCTAGCTATCACCGTTGATTTTTAAAAAATAAAAACGTGAAATGGCGAATTACAGAAACGTGCTTTTTTCGGGTATTTCCGTTTCAGCTACAACCACCACTGTCGGCACACATCAGCGGGGTGTAGAGACGGTCATTTTGATGCCACTTTGAGCTCGTTTGCTCGAGTATTTCAAAAATGGCGCACAAAATATGTTCGGTTAAGGCGTTTTTGAAAACGAGTGCCTTCAGCTCTCCTGAAAGACTTCCGGGTGGCCTAGAGGGCTGAGATCGCACACCGTGGATGTGCTGCCAGCCCCGATGCATGACACCGAATCTCAGCTCCCTGGCTCAAGGCCTTATGGGAAAGGTCACCCCGTTGACCTTTGACCGATAGGGTCAGGAGGGTCGCACAGGGCTGAAACTTCTCACAGTGGATGTCCAGGCACCCCCGATGAACATACGTGAGCCTCGTGTCGATCGGTCAACGTTTAAATTTTGACCCCTGGGAGAGCTTGCAAATCCCCCAGACTCAGTGGGGCATCAGCCTCCCAATCCAACCATATAGATTATACGCTGATTCATGAGGTCAAATTTTTCTGCTAGGGTTAGAGAAATGACACCACAACACACCTGTCAGGCACCCCCCAGGGAGACACATATCAATTTTTCATCACCGTAACCCTAATCGTCGGCGAACTAGGGTTAGATTACCTCTAACCCCTCGGGTTTGCAGGGTCATTATCCCAGCCCCCCTCCACACAAAGCTTAAAAAATAAGTACAAGTTCCAAACACGAAAAATTCACAGCACTGAGTGGCCAAGTGGTCTAATGCTATGACTTGCAACCAGTAGGTTGTGGGATCAAACCCCACGGGGGACATGCTTATTGTGGTGCATCTTGAGCAGTGGAGACTTAGTGTTACTGAGGCAAAGTGTTTTATTAAACTAACTTAGCCTAACCTTTCAGATTCCAGAATCTGTCATTGGATGACGAAATCTGGAATCCCCTTCCAGAATGTGACATCGTTTTTTAAAAAGTGCAGGTGGACACCTGAAAGGAACACCATTACACTCTTAAGGCCCTAAGCTGTCATTGGAAGCCAATAAAAACCCTGACTGGAGTTAGGGTCAAGGCTTAGGGCTTAGGGTTGCAAATAGGGTTGACCAAAGACCCCTTACCATTTAAGTTAGACACTTGAAACCACTACCATTGTACTGCCAAGGCCCTAAGCTTTCATTTGATGCCAATCCCACACTTCTAGGGCCTTCCTGGACAAAGTTAGAGATTGTCACCAGAATGAAGCAAGCTGGCATTGCATTCCAGAAAGAGACATTGAAACCCAAAGTGTTTGGATCAGCCCAAAAACACCCAAAACCGACAGCCACCTTTCATAACCCTAGCCCTAAGTGTCAGGAAACTAGAGTTAAATGACTTCTGACCCCTAGGGTTAGGAGGGTCATTATTCCAACCCCCCTCCACACAAAGCTTAAAAAATAAGTACAAGTTCCAAACGCGGAAAATTCATGGCACTGAGTGGCTGAGTGGTCTTATGCTATGGCTTTCAACCCAACTTTTGTGGGATCAAATCCCACAGGGAACATGCTTATTGTGGTGAACGTCAAAGTTTTTCTTTAGGGGTCAGAGAGATGTCATCACAACATACCTGCTTTTTGGGGTATAGGGTTACAGTTAGGGTGTAGGGTTACCGAGTTAGGGTTACACATACGGTTGACCATATAACCCTTAACATTGAAGTTAGACACTTGAAACTACCACCATTACACTCACAGGACCCTCAGCTTTCATTTGAAGCCAGTCCCACGCCTCTTGCTCCTTCCTGAGAGGAGTTATAGCAGATTCCAGAATGTGTCATTTGATGTCTAAATCTGGAATCCCCTTCCAGAAAATGACATCGATTTTTAAAAAGTGCAGGTAGACACTTGAAACTACAACCATTGCACTGCTCAGGTCCTAAGCTTTCATTTGATGCTAATCCCAGCCCTCTAGCTCCTTCCTGAGAGGAGTTATAGCAGATTCCAGAATCGGTCATTTGATGTCTAAATCTGGAATCCCCTTCCAGAAAATGACATCGATTTTTAAAAAGTGCAGGTAGACACTTAAAACTATAACCATTGCATTGCTGAGGCCCTAAGCTTTCATTTGATGCCAATCTCAGCCTTCTAGCTCCTTCCTGACAGGAGTTATCATTGCTTGACCGAATCTTACCAAGACCACAACAGACCTGTCAGGGACCCCCGAGGGAGACACATACCAAACTTTCATAACCCTAGCCCTCATTGTTTGGGATTGTTAGGGTTACAGTTAGGGAGTAGGGTTACTGAGTTAGGGTTACACATAGGGTTGACCATAAAACCCTTAACATTGAAGTTACACACTTGAAATTACCACCATTACACTCGGAGGGCCCTCAGCTTTCATTTGAAGCCAGTCCCACGCATCTAGCTCCTTCCTGAGAGGAGTTATAGCAGATTCCAGAATGTGTCATTTGATGTCTAAATCTGGAATCCCCTTCCAGAAAATGACATCGATTTTTAAGAAGTGACTTGAGACTTGACACTGCAACCATTACACTGCTGAGGTCCTAAGCTTTCATTTGATGCTAATCCCAGCCCTTTAGCTCCTTCCTGAGAGGAGTTATAGCAGATTCCAGAATCGGTCATTTGATGTCTAAATCTGGAATCCCCTTCCAGAAAATGACATTGATTTTTAAGAAGTGACTTGAGACTTGACACTGCAACCATTGCACTGCTGAGGTCCTAAGCTTTCACTTGATGCTAATCCCAGCCCTCTAGCTCCTTCCTGAGAGGAGTTATAGCAGAGGATTCCAGAATCGGTCATTGGATGACACATTCTGGAATCCCCTTCCAGAAAGTGTCATTGAAACTTAAACGTGGAGTTAGACACTTGAAAGTACCACCGTTACACTCGCAAGGCCCTCAGCTTTCATTTGAAGCCAAGCCCACACTTCTACCTCCTTCCTGAGAGGAGTTACAGAGGATTCCAGAATTGGTCATTGATTGACGAAATCTGGAATCCCCTTCCAGATTGCGTTTCTGAAGCTCAGGGTGTTTGGATCAGCCCAAAAACACCCAAAACAGACAGTCACTGCCCCAAGAGACACGTGTGCGGGGTCGTTGCCAGTCCCCGAAGGGTTCCAAATTTCATGGTGGAAATTGACCGAACCGACCCTCAGGACACCCAAGGCTCATCCCCACGGGTCCAACCATATACATTATGGGGTGATTCATGAGGTCAAATTTTTCTGCTAGGGTTACAGAGACGACACCACAACCCACCTGTCAGGCACCCCCCAGTGAGACACATATCCAACTTTCATAACCCTAGCCCTCATTGTTTGGGATTGTTAGGGTTACAGTTAGGGAGTAGGGTTACCGAGTTAGGGTTACACATAGGGTTGACCATAAAACCCTTAACATTGAAGTTACACACTTGAAATTACCACCATTACACTCGGAGGGCCCTCAGCTTTCATTTGAAGCCAGTCCCACGCATCTAGCTCCTTCCTGAGAGGAGTTATAGCAGATTCCAGAATCGGTCATTTGATGTCTAAATCTGGAATCCCCTTCCAGAAAATGACATCGATTTTTAAGAAGTGACTTGAGACTTGACACTGCAACCATTGCACTGCTGAGGTCCTAAGCTTTCATTTGATGCTAATATCAGCCCTCTAGCTCCTTCCTGAGAGGAGTTAGGGTTGAGAATTCCAGAATCGGTCATTGGATGACACATTCTGGAATCCCCTTCCAGAAAGTGTCATTGAAATTAAACGTGGAGTTAGACACTTGAAAGTACCACTGTTACACTCATAAGGCCCTCAGCTTTCATTTGAAGCCAATCCCACACTTCTACCTCCTTCCTGAGAGGAGTTACAGAGGATTCCAGAATTGGTCATTGAATGACGAAATCTGGAATCCCCTTCCAGATTGCGTTTCTGAAGCTCAGGGTGTTTGGATCAGCCCAAAAACACCCAAAACAGACAGTCACTGCCCCAAGAGACACGTGTGCGGGTTCGTTGCCAGTCCCCGAAGGGTTCCAAATTTCATGGTGGAAATTGACCGAACCGACCCTCAGGACACCCAAGGCTCATCCCCACGGGTCCAACCATACACATTATGGGGTGATTCATGAGGTCAAATTTTTCTGCTAGGGTTACAGAGACGACACCACAACCCACCTGTCAGGCACCCCCAGTGAGACACATATCCAACTTTCATAACCCTAGCCCTAATTGTTTGGGAACTAGGGTTAAATGACCTTTGACTCCTCGTCAACACAAAGTTTAAAACATAAGTACAAGTTCCAAACACACCTTTTCATGGCACTGAGTGGCTGAGTGGTCTAATGCTATGGCTTTCAACCCAGCTTTTGTGGGATCAAATCCCACGGGGAACATGCTTATTGTGGTGAACGTCAAAGTTTTTCTTTAGGGGTCAGAGAGATGTCATCACAACTTACCTGCTTTTTTGGGGTATAGGGTTACAGTTAGGGTGTAGCGTTACCGAGTTAGGGTTACACATAGGGTTGACCATAAAACCCTTAACATTGAAGTAAGACACTTGAAACTACCACCATTACACTCACAGGACCCTCAGCTTTCATTTGAAGCCAGTCCCACGCCTCTAGCTCCTTCCTGAGAGGAGTTATAGCAGATTCCAGAATCGGTCATTTGATGTCTAAATCTGGAATCCCCTTCCAGAAAATGACATTGATTTTTAAGAAGTGACTTGAGACTTGACACTGCAACCATTACACTGCTGAGGTCCTAAGCTTTCATTTGATGCTAATCCCAGCCATCTAGCTCCTTCCTGAGAGGAGTTATCATTGCTTGACCGAATCTGGAATCCCAATCTGGAATCTGGAATCTGGAATCTGGAATCCCAATCTGGAATCTGGAATCTGGAATCTGGAATCCCAATCTGGAATCTGGAATCTGGAATCTGGAATCTGGAATCCCCTTCCAGATTGCATCTTTGAAGCTCAAAGTGTTTGGATCAGCCCAAAAACACCCAAAACAGACAGTCACCACCCCAACAGTTGTGTGTTTGGGGTTGTTGCCACTCCCCAAGGGGTCGCAAAATTCATGGTGGAAATTGACCCAACTGACCCTCAGGACACATAAGGCTCATCCCCCTGTATCCCACCATACAGTCTATGGGCTGATTCATGAGGTGAAATTTTTATGCAGGTTTACAGAGATGACATCATACCACACCTGTCAGGGACCCCCCCAGCTTTCATTTGAAGTAAATCCCACACCTCTAGCTCTTTCCTGAGCTCAGTTACAGCACCTTCCAGAATCGGTCAAGGCTTGACCAATCTGGAATCCCTATTCAAAATCTACAGTGTTGTAGTTGGACACTTGAAACCACTTCCATTGCACTGCTGAGGCCCTCAGCTTTCATTTGAAGTCATTGCCAGAGCTCTCGGTCCTTCCTGAGCGGAGTTGGAGCTCGTTTTCAGAATGTTCAGTTCCGGAAACGGAATCTTCAGTTCCGGAAACGGAATCTTCAGTTCTGGAAACGGAATCTTCAGTTCTGGAATCTTTGGTAGAAAGGTCCTAGGCACTCAGAAACGGTGGCCAAGGGAGCCCGAGTCCCCTAACAGCAGTTTAAACCAACTCCCAGCTCTCTAGCATGTTCCTACGGCTCACAGTGGTAGATTGAACCAATTGTGGAACTATATTCCAGAAAACGACAGACAAATTGCTCCCCCTAGTGGTAAAATGGTGGTACTGCAACAAAAAAAAATAGGTGCTAGAGAGTCAAAAGACACATCACCGGACTGTAAAAAATCCCCCGAATTCACCTAGACGTCCTGTTTTTGTCTAGGACCCATGGTTAGGGAAATAAATGCCACATACACTTTCCGGGTATAAAATGGCAATGCCAGATATGTTGTTGAGCTCGCCGAGGCGATTCCAACGGTCCTACTCCCGTCGCTCAGAGACCCTCAGAACAAGACCTGGAATCCCCTAATTAGGGTTAGGGTTAGGGTTAGGGTTAGGGTTAGGGTTAGGTTAGGGTTAGGGTTAGGGTTAGGGGACACCGTCGATTTGATAGGAATCTGGAATTCCAGAACGGAAGAATCCGGATCCGGAATTTGCAATTCTGGAATCTGGAATCTGGAATCTGGAATCCAGAACTGAAAATTCCGTTTCCGGTTTTTTCAATTCCGGAATCTCAATTCCGGATTTTGACCACTATGTTTTGAGCGCTAGAGAGCCATCAAAAGTTAGAAAACCATTTTAAAATTCAGTTTTCAAGTGGCTAACCCATGTTTTTCACCAAAATGACTCTAAATAAATCAGAGAACCCGGCCATGTGGGATTTTCACCCGAAATGCCAAAAATGTTGGGACGAGCCCCAAAACACACAAAACAGACAGTCACACCCCCACAAACGCGTGGGTGGGGGTCCCGCCGGTCCCCGAGGGGTCAAAAATTTCACGTTGGAAATTGACCCGACCGACCCTGAGGACAAAGAAAGCTCATCAGCCCGGATCAACGCTAGAGAGCGGGGGCCGATTGGTGAAGTCAAACATTTCTAGAGGTCCTGGAGAGATGACACCCCACCACACCTGTCAGGGACCTCCCCAGCTGTCAGTGGAAGCCAATCCCAGTCCTCTAGCTACTTCCTGGGCGGAGTTATCATTGCTTGACCGCATCTGGAATCCCATTCCAATCTGGAATCTGGAATCTGGAATCTGGAATCCCAACCTGGAATCTGGAATCTGGAATCTGGAATCCCAACCTGGAATCTGGAATCTGGAATCTGGAATCTGGAATCTGGAATCCCAACCTGGAATCTGGAATCTGGAATCTGGAATCTGGAATCCCAATCTGGAATGTGGAATCCCCTTCCAGATTGCGTCTTTGAAGCTCAAAGTGTTTGGATCAGCCCAAAAACACCCAAAACAGACAGTCACCGCCCCGAGAGACACGTGTGCGGGGTCGTTGCCAGTCCCCGAGGGGTCCCAAATTTCATGGTGGAAATTGACCCGACTGACCCTCAGGACACCCAAGGCTCATCCCCACCGATCCAACCACATAGACTATGGGCTGATTCATGAGGTCAAATTTTTATCCAGGGGGTAGAGAGATGACACCCCACCACACCTGTCAGGGACCTCCCCAGCTGTCAGTAGAAGCCAATCCCAGTCCTCTAGCTACTTCCTGGGCAGAGTTAGAGCAGATTCCAGATTTGGTCATTGGTTGACCTAATCTGGAATCCCCTCCCAGAATGTGACATCGATTTTTAAAAAGTGCAGGTAGACACTTGAAACTACAACCATTGCACTGCTGAGGCCCTAAGCTTTCATTTGATGCCAATCTCAGCCCTCTAGCTCCTTCCTGAGAGGAGTTATCATTGCTTGACCGAATCTGGAATCCCCTTCCAGATTGCGTTTTTGACCCTTAAGATTGCAGGTAGACACGTGAAACCACCACCATTGCACTGCTGAGGCCCTCAGCTGTCATCTGAAGCCCAGCCCAGTCCTCTAGCTCCTTCCTGGGCGGAGTTATCATTGCTTGACCGAATCTGGAATCTGGAATCTGGAATCTGGAATCTGGAATCCCAATCTGGAATCTGGAATCCACTTCCAGATTGGGTCTTTGAAGCTCAAAGTGTTTGGATCAGCCCCAAAACACCCAAAACAGACAGTCACCGCCCCGAGAGACACGTGTGCGGGGTCGTTGCCAGTCCCCGAGGGGTCCCAAATTTCATGGTGGAAATTGACAAAACTGACCCTCAGGACACCCAAGGCTCATCCCCACCGATCAACCACATAGACTATGGGCTGATTCATGAGGTCAAATTTTTATCCAGGGGGTAGAGAGATGACATCACAACACACCTGTCAGGGACCCCCCAGCTGTCATCTGATGTCACTCCCAGCCCTCCAGCTCTTTCCTGGGCCGAGTTAGAGCAGATTCCAGATTTGGTCATTGGTTGACCAAATCTGGAATCCCCTTCCAGAATAAGTCCTTGACCGTTAAATGTGGAGTTAAACACTTGAAACCACCACCATTGCACTGCTGAGGCTCTCAGCTATCATCTGAAGTCAATCCCAGCCCTCTAGCTCCTTCCCGGGCAAAGTTATAGCTGATTCCAGATTTGGTCATTGGTTGACGAAATCTGGAATTGCCTTCCAGAATGTGACATCGTTTTTTGAAAAGTTACATTTAGACACTTGAAACCACCACCATTGCATTGCTGAGGTCCTAAGCTTTAATTTGACACCAATCTTACCACTGTAGCTCCTTCCTGAGCTGAGTTATAGCTGATTCCAGAAGCTGTCATTGGTTGACCGAATCTGGAATCCTTAGCCATGTTAGCTCCACATGCTAGGATGAGCCCAAAAACACCCAAAACAGACAGTCAGCAGCCCAAGAAATACGTGTATGGGGTTGTTGCCGTCCCCGAGAGGTCCGAAATTTCACGGTGGAAATTGACCGAACCGACCCTCAGGACACCCAAGGCTCATCGCGTATCAACACATATCCAACTCCCATAACCCTAACCCTAATGTTGATGGAATTAGGGTTAGATTACCGTTGACCGCTAGGGTTACGAGGTTCCCAGAGGGCTGAAAATGCTCCTCATCAGCCTCCCAATCCATCCATATAGACTATGCGCTGATTCGTGAGGTCAAATTTTTACGCTAGGGTTAGAGATATGAAACCTCAACAGACCTGTCAGGGACCCCCCGGGGAGACGCATATCAAATTTGCATAACCCTAACCCTAATCGTTTGCGAACTAGGGCTCGATGACCTTTGACCCCTAGGGTCAAGTTGGTCCCAGAGGGCTGAAACTTCACACAGCGGAAGGCCTGGCCCCCCCGATCAACCTCCCCGAGTTTGGTGCCAATCGGTCAATTCGTTAATTTTCACCCCCTATGACAGACTACAGATCCTCTAGGGTTACTATGCCATCAGCCTCCCAATCCTCTCTGAAATGAGATTTCGCTGAAAAAAGTGAAAAAACACGATTTGAAGGAGATCCAAAGGTCCGATCGGGATGCCATTCCACACAGGTGTCGGGGACCCGCCTGGGCCTCACCTGTCAAAGCCACACCCTCCTAGCCCCTCCCCTTCCTGAGTTATTCAATTAAACGCGCTCCTGAGGTAAAAGGTCATTGGGCGGGGCTAGGAGGGCAGCAGAGGGATGAGGTCCTACATACAGGTCAGGGACCCCCCTGGGGGTCAGCTGTTAAAGCCACACCCTCCTAGCCCCTCCCCTTCCAGAGTTATTCAACTCCAAAGTCGTTAGCGGCGGCTAATGCTAAATGCAACAACCACGCGGCTTGTGCACGCGCTGGAGGGATATCCTTTTACACACCCATCAGGGACCCCCCCGGGAGTCATGCATCCAAATCCCATCCTCCTAACCCTAATCGTTTAGGAGTTATTAAAGCTCAAAGTTAGGGTTAGCAGCTAATGGCTAATTTAAGCTCCTTCTCAATTTGCGCAGTAATTCTACGTGGTGGGCGGGGCTGCCCCATATCAAAGGGTGCCTAAGGTCACCACGCACCCTGTGTGCGAGTTTGAGCCGGCTAGCTATCACCGTTTGGGAGCTATTAACGAAAATAGCTAAATTAGCTCGTTTTTTAGCCGCAAAACGTTAGCATTTGCCTATTTAACATACTTCTACATGTCCCGGGAGGCTGAAAATTTTACCACAGGTGCAGAAGGGGACCCCGAGGCAACCCTGAAAGTCTCAGCCCTCCAGCTATTACCGTTGATTTTTAAAAAATAAAAACGTGAAAACACGAAATGCAGAAAGTAGCTTTTTTCGGGTATTTCCGTTTCAGCTACAACCACCACTGTCGGCACACATCAGCGGGGTGTAGAGACGGTCATTTTGATGCCACTTTGAGCTCGTTTGCTCAAGTATTTCAAAAATGGCGCACAAAATATGTTCGGTTAAGGCGTTTTTGAAAACGAGTGCGTTCAGCTCTCCAGAAAGACTTCCGGGTGGCCTAGAGGGCTGAAATCGCACAGATTGGATGTGCTGCCAGCCCCGATGCATGACCCCGAATTTGAGCTCCCTGGCTCAAGGCCTTATGGGAAAGGTCACCCCGTTGACCTTTGACCGATAGGGTCAGGAGGGTCGCACAGGGCTGAAACTTCTCACAATGGATACCCTGGCTCCCCCGATGCAGGTTCCCGAGTTTCGTGCCGATCGGTCAAAGCGTTGAGGGATTTTGCTATGATTCAGGCTTTATTTCGGGCCTTCTGCAGGGCAAGTGAAAACGGATGGATTTTTTTGGAAAAAAGTATTCTAGAGAGCTGAAACTTCACAGGATGGATGCCCTGGAAGCCCCGATGCAGGATCTAGCATTTTTTTGTCTCTAGCTCAATGTTTTTTTTTCACCCTCTGGGGGAATCCCTTAGAGTGATGAGGGGATCCCTGACCTCACATGAGGTATGTGTGCGGGGGTCCTGCCGGTCCCCGAGGGGTCCCAAATTTCATGGTGGAAATTGACCAAACCGACCCTCAGGACACCCAGGGCTCATCCCCACGGATGCAACCATATACATTATGGGGTGATTCATGAGGTCAAATTTTTCTGCTAGGGTTACAGAAATGACACCACAACACACCTGTCAGGCACCCCCCAGTGAGACACATATCCAACTTTCATAACCCTAGCCCTAATTGTATGCGAGCTAGGGTTAGATGACCTTTGACCCCTAGGGTCAAGATGGTCCCAGAGGGCTGAAAATCCACACAGCGGCTCTCCTGGAACCCCCGATGAACCCACCCGAGTTTCGTGCCAATCGGGCAAAGCGTTAATTTTCACCCCCTATGACAGACTACAGATCCTCTAGGGTTACTATGCCATCAGCCTCCCAATCCTCTCTGAAATGAGATTTCGCTGAAAAAAGTGAAAAAACATGATTTGAAGGAGATCCAAAGGTCCGATCGGGATGCCATCGCACACAACTGTCGGGGACCCCACTGGAAGTCAACTGTTCAAGCCACACCCTCCTAGCCCCTCCCCTTCCTGAGTTATTCAATTAAACGCGCTCCTGTGGTTAAAGGTCATTGGGCGGGGCTAGGAGGGCAGCAGAGGGATGAGGTCCCACAGACAGGTCAGGGACCCCCCAGGGAGTCAGCTGTTAAAGCCACACCCTCCTAGCCCCTCCCCTTCCAGAGTTATTCAACTCCGAAGTCGTTAGCGGTGGCTAATGCTAAATGCAACAACCACGCGGCTTCCTTATGCGCTGGAGGGATCCCCTTCCACACAACTGTCAGGGACCCCCCCGGGAGTCATGCCTCCAACCCCCATCCTCCTAACCCTAATCGTTTAGGAGTTATTCAAGCTGGAAGTTAGAGTTAGCAGCTAACAGCTAATTTCAGCTCCCGCCCACTTTGTGCAGTAATTCCACGCGGTGGGCGGGGCTGCCCCATATCGATGGGTGCCTAAGGTCACCACACACCTTGTGTGCGAGTTTGAGCCGGCTAGCTGTCATCGTTTGGGAGCTATTAATGTAAATAGCGAAATTAGCTCCTATTTTAGCCACAAAACGTTAGCATTTGCCTATTTCACATACTTCTACATGTCCCGGAGGGCTGAAAATTTTATCACAGGTGTGGGATGGGACCCCGAGGACACCCTGAAAGTCTCAGCCCCCTGGCTATCACCGTTGATTTTTAAAAAATAAAAACGTGAAATGGCGAAATACAGAAACGTGCTTTTTTCGGGTATTTCCGTTTCAGCTACAACCACCGCTGTCGGCACACATCAGCGGGGTGTAGAGACGGTCATTTTGATGCCACTTTGAGCTCGTTTGCTCAAGTATTTCAAAAATGGCGCACAAAATATGTTCGGTTAAGGCGTTTTTGAAAACGAGTGCCTTCAGCTCTCCTGAAAGACTTCCGGGTGGCCTAGAGGGCTGAGATCGCACACCGTGGATGTGCTGCCAGCCCCGATGCATGACAGCGAATTTCAGCTCCCTGGCTCAAGGCCTTATGGGAAAGGTCACCCCGTTGACCTTTGACCGATAGGGTCAGGAGGGTCGCACAGGGCTGAAACTTCTCACAGTGGATGTCCTGGCACCCCCGATGAACATACGTGAGCCTCGTGTCGATCGGTCAACGTTTAAATTTTGACCCCTGGGAGAGCTTGCAAATCCCCCAGACTCAGTGGGGCATCAGCCTCCCAATCCAACCATGTAGATTATACGCTGATTCATGAGGTCAAATTTTTCTGCTAGGGTTAGAGAAATGACACCACAACACACCTGTCAGGCACCCCCCAGGGAGACACATATCAATTTTTCATCACCGTAACCCTAATAGTCAGCAAACTAGGGTTAGATTACCTCTAACCCCTCGGGCTAGGAGGGTCATTATCCCAGCCCCCCTCCACACAAAGCTTAAAAAATAAGTACAAGTTCCAAACGCGAAAAATTCATAGCACTGAGTGGCCGAGTGGTCTAATGCTATGGCTTGCAACCAGTAGGTTGTGGGATCAAACCCCACGGGGGACATGCTTATTGTGGTGCATCTTGAGCAGTGGAGACTTAGTGTTACTGAGGCAAAGTGTTTTATTAAACTAACTTAGCCTAACCTTTCAGATTCCAGAATCTGACATTGGATGACTAAATCTGGAATCCCCTTCCAGAATGTGACATCGTTTTTTAAAAAGTGCAGGTACACACCTGAAAGGAACACCATTACACTCTTAAGGCCCTAAGCTGTCATTGGAAGCCAATAAAAACCCTGACTGGAGTTAGGGTCAAGGCTTAGGGCTTAGGGTTGCAAATAGGGTTGACCAAAGACCCCTTACCATTTAAGTTAGACACTTGAAACCACTACCATTGTACTGCCAAGGCCCTAAGCTTTCATTTGATGCCAATCCCACACTTCTAGGGCCTTCCTGGACAAAGTTAGAGATTGTCACCAGAATGAAGCAAGCTGGCATTGCATTCCAGAAAGAGACATTGAAACCCAAAGTGTTTGGATCAGCCCAAAAACACCCAAAAACACCCAAAACCGACAGCCACCTTTCATAACCCTAGCCCTAATTGTTTGGAAACTAGGGTTAAATGACCTCTGACCCCAAGGGTTAGGAGGGTCATTATCCCAGCCCCCCTCCACACAAAGCTTAAAAAATAAGTACAAGTTCCAAACGCGAAAACTTCATGGCACTGAGTGGCTGAGTGGTCTTATGCTATGGCTTTCAACCCAACTTTTGTGGGATCAAATCCCACAGGGAACATGCTTATTGTGGTGAACGTCAAAGTTTTTCTTTAGGGGTCAGAGAGATGTCATCACAACATACCTGCTTTTTTGGGTATAGGGTTACAGTTAGGGTGTAGGGTTACCGAGTTACGGTTACACATAGGGTTGACCATATAACCCTTAACATTGAAGTTAGACACTTGAAACTACCACCATTACACTCACAGGACCCTCAGCTTTCATTTGATGCTAATCCCAGCCCTCTAGCTCCTTCCTGAGAGGAGTTATAGCAGATTCCAGAATGTGTCATTTGATGTCTAAATCTGGAATCCCCTTCCAGAAAATGACATCGATTTTTAAAAAGTGCAGGTAGACACTTGAAACTACAACCATTGCATTGCTGAGGCCCTAAGCTTTCATTTGATGCCAATCTCAGCCTTCTAGCTCCTTCCTGACAGGAGTTATCATTGCTTGACCGAATCTTACCGAGACCACAACAGACCTGTCAGGGACCCCCGAGGGAGACACATATCAAACTTTCATAACCCTAGCCCTCATTGTTTGGGATTGTTAGGGTTACAGTTAGGGAGTAGGGTTACCGAGTTAGGGTTACACATAGGGTTGACCATAAAACCCTTAACATTCAAGTTAGACACTTGAAATTACCACCATTACACTCGGAGGGCCCTCAGCTTTCATTTGAAGCCAGTCCCACGCCTCTAGCTCCTTCCTGAGAGGAGTTAAGGCAGATTCCAGAATGTGTCATTTGATGTCTAAATCTGGAATCCCCTTCCAGAAAATGACATCGATTTTTAAAAAGTGACTTGAGACTTGACACTGCAACCATTGCACTGCTGAGGTCCTAAGCTTTCATTTGATGCTAATCCCAGCCCTCTAGCTCCTTCCTGAGAGGAGTTAGGGTTGATAATTCCAGAATCGGTCATTTGATGTCTAAATCTGGAATCCCCTTCCAGAAAATGACATCGATTTTTAAAAAGTGCAGGTAGACACTTAAAACTATAACCATTGCATTGCTGAGGCCCTAAGCTTTCATTTGATGCCAATCTCAGCCTTCTAGCTCCTTCCTGACAGGAGTTATCATTACTTGACCGAATCTTACCAAGACCACAACAGACCTGTCAGGGACCCCCGAGGGAGACACATATCAAACTTTCATAACCCTAGCCCTCATTGTTTGGGATTGTTAGGGTTACAGTTAGGGAGTAGGGTTACCGAGTTAGGGTTACACATAGGGTTGACCATAAAACCCTTAACATTGAAGTTAGACACTTGAAACTACCACCATTACACTCGGAGGGCCCTCAGCTTTCATTTGAAGCCAGTCCCACGCCTCTAGCTCCTTCCTGAGAGGAGTTAAGGCAGATTCCAGAATGTGTCATTTGATGTCTAAATCTGGAATCCCCTTCCAGAAAATGACATCGATTTCTAAAAATTGACTTGAGACTTGACACTGCAACCATTGCACTGCTGAGGTCCTAAGCTTTCATTTGATGCTAATCCCAGCCATCTAGCTCCTTCCTGAGAGGAGTTATAGCAGATTCCAGAATCGGTCATTTGATGTCTAAATCTGGAATCCCCTTCCAGAAAATGACATCGATTTTTAAAAAGTGACTTGAGACTTGACACTGCAACCATTACACTGCTGAGGTCCTAAGCTTTCATTTGATGCTAATCCCAGCCCTCTAGCTCCTTCCTGAGAGGAGTTAGGGTTGAGAATTCCAGAATCGGTCATTGGATGACACATTCTGGAATCCCCTTCCAGAAAGTGTCATTGAAACTTAAACGTGGAGTTAGACACTTGAAAGTACCACCGTTACACTCGCAAGGCCCTCAGCTTTCATTTGAAGCCAAGCCCACACTTCTACCTCCTTCCTGAGAGGAGTTACAGAGGATTCCAGAATCGGTCATTGAATGACGAAATCTGGAATCCCCTTCCAGATTGCGTTTCTGAAGCTCAGGGTGTTTGGATCAGCCCAAAAACACCCAAAACAGACAGTCACTGCCCCAAGAGACACGTGTGCGGGGTTGTTGCCAGTCCCCGAAGGGTTCCACATTTCATGGTGGAAATTGACCGAACCGACCCTCAGGACACCCAAGGCTCATCCCCACGGGTCCAACCATATACATTATGGGGTGATTCATGAGGTCAAATTTTTCTGCTAGGGTTACAGAGACGACACCACAACCCACCTGTCAGGGACCCCCGAGGGAGACATATATCAAACTTTCATAACCCTAGCCCTCATTGTTTGGGATTGTTAGGGTTACAGTTAGGGAGTAGGGTTACCGAGTTAGGGTTACACATAGGGTTGACCATAAAACCCTTAACATTGAAGTAAGACACCTGAAACTACCACCATTACACTCACAGGAACCTCAGCTTTCATTTGAAGCCAGTCCCACGCCTCTAGCTCCTTCCTGAGAGGAGTTATAGCAGATTCCAGAATCGGTCATTTGATGTCTAAATCTGGAATCCCCTTCCAGAAAATGACATTGATTTTTAAGAAGTGACTTGAGACTTGACACTGCAACCATTACACTGCTGAGGTCCTAAGCTTTCATTTGATGCTAATCCCAGCCATCTAGCTCCTTCCTGAGAGGAGTTATAGCAGATTCCAGAATCGGTCATTTGATGTCTAAATCTGGAATCCCCTTCCAGAAAATGACATCGATTTTTAAGAAGTGACTTGAGACTTGACACTGCAACCATTACACTGCTGAGGTCCTAAGCTTTCATTTGATGCTAATCCCAGCCATCTAGCTCCTTCCTGAGAGGAGTTATCATTGCTTGACCGAATCTGGAATCCCAATCTGGAATCTGGAATCTGGAATCTGGAATCTGGAATCCCAATCTGGAATCTGGAATCTGGAATCTGGAATCTGGAATCCCAATCTGGAATCTGGAATCTGGAATCTGGAATCTGGAATCCCCTTCCAGATTGCATCTTTGAAGCTCAAAGTGTTTGGATCAGCCCAAAAACACCCAAAACAGACAGTCACCACCCCAACAGTTGTGTGTTTGGGGTTGTTGCCACTCCCCAAGGGGTCGCAAAATTCATGGTGGAAATTGACCCAACTGACCCTCAGGACACATAAGGCTCATCCCCCTGTATCCCACCATACAGTCTATGGGCTGATTCATGAGGTGAAATTTTTATGCAGGTTTACAGAGATGACATAATACCACACCTGTCAGGGACCCCCCCAGCTTTCATTTGAAGTAAATCCCACACCTCTAGCTCTTTCCTGAGCTCAGTTACAGCACCTTCCAGAATCGGTCAAGGCTTGACCAATCTGGAATCCCTATTCAAAATCTACAGTGTTGTAGTTGGACACTTGAAACCACTTCCATTGCACTGCTGAGGCCCTCAGCTTTCATTTGAAGTCATTGCCAGAGCTCTCGGTCCTTCCTGAGCGGAGTTGGAGCTCGTTTTCAGAATGTTCAGTTCCGGAAACGGAATCTTCAGTTCCGGAAACGGAATCTTCAGTTCTGGAAACGGAATCTTCAGTTCTGGAATCTTTGGTAGAAAGGTCCTAGGCACTCAGAAACGGTGGCCAAGGGAGCCCGAGTCCCCTAACAGCAGTTTAAACCAACTCCCAGCTCTCTAGCATGTTCCTACGGCTCACAGTGGTAGATTGAACCAATTGTGGAACTATATTCCAGAAAACGACAGACAAATTGCTCCCCCTAGTGGTAAAATGGTGGTACTGCAACAAAAAAAATAGGTGCTAGAGAGTCAAAAGACACATCACCGGACTGTAAAAAATCCCCCGAATTCACCTAGACGTCCTGTTTTTGTCTAGGACCCATGGTTAGGGAAATAAATGCCACATACACTTTCCGGGTATAAAATGGCAATGCCAGATATGTTGTAGAGCTCGCCGAGGCGATTCCAACGGTCCTACTCCCGTCGCTCAGAGACCCTCAGAACAAGACCTGGAATCCCCTAATTAGGGTTAGGGTTAGGGTTAAGGTTAGGTTAGGGTTAGGTTAGGTTAAGGGTTAGGGTTAGGGTTAGGGTTAGGGTTAGGGTTAGGGTTAGGGTTAGGGTTAGGGTTAGGGTTAGGGTTAGGGTTAGGGTTAGGGTTAGGTTAGGGTTAGGGTTAGGGTTAGGGTTAGGGTTAGGGTTAGGGTTAGGTTAGGGTTAGGTAATAGGGGTAAATGGGGTCCTGAGTCATTGACTCAAGCTCCAATAACTTTGTAACCCAAAGTGTGAGAGACTTGAGACTTGAGCCATGCGTAGAGGGTGACGAGGCGGTCCGGGTGGTAGGGTTAGGGTTAGGGTTTCTGGAAGTTTTGGTCAAAAGTTGGTCAATGTGACATTCTGGAAGTAGGGTTGTGTCAAGGCTAGGGTTGTGAGTGCGTGGTGTGAAAATCAGGACTGTGGGCCTTTGTTTGGCTGAGTTACAGAGTCATGTTCCCGGATCCCCATAGGAGTCAATGTAAGTGTTAGGGCTTCCAGTAGGTAATAGGGATCATTAAGAACCCAGTTAATAACTGCTCGTGTAATAACTTTGTAACCCTAAGTGTGAGAGACTTGAGACTTGAGCCATGCGTAGAGGGTGACGAGCCGGTCCGGGTGGTAGGGTTAGGTATAGGGATAAAAACCACTCAAAGTGAGTCTTTTTTGCTTTGAGATTGAATGAATTTTTCTAGGAACAACTGACATGAATGGTTGAGACATCTATGGATAGGTCTGGACGAGATCTATCCATACATGTGTGAACCATGTTGGTGTGATGTAAGGGGGAGGAGTTATTCCCAAAAAAAGCACTTTGAAGTGAGTCTTTTGTTAATAACTTTGTAACCCTAAGTGCTTGAGACTTGAGACTTGAGCCATGCGTAGAGGGTGACGAGCCGGTCCGGGTGGTAGGGGTAGGGTTAGGGTTTCTGGAAGTTTGGGTCAAAAGTTGGTCAAAGTGACATTCTGGACCTAGGGTTGTGTCAGGGCTAGGGTTGTGAGTGCGTGGTGTGAAAATCAGGACTGTGGGCCTTTGTTTGGCTGAGTTACAGAGTCATGTTCCCGGAGCCCCATAGGAGTCAATGTAAGTGTTAGGTTAAGGGGTAAATGTGGTAATCGCAGGGTTAGGGTTAGGGTTAGGTATAGGGATGAAAACCACTCAAAGTGATGTTTTTTTGCTTTGATTTTGAATGACTTTTTCTAGGAACAACTGACATGAATGGTTGAGACATCTATGGATAGGTCTGGACGAGATCTATCCATACATGTGTGAACCATGTTGGTGTGATGTAAGGGGGAGGAGTTATTCCCAAAAAAAGCACTTTGAAGTGAGTCTTTTGTTAATAACTTTGTAACCCTAAGTGCTTGAGACTTGAGACTTGAGCCATGCGTAGAGGGTGACGAGCCGGTCCGGGTGGTAGGGGTAGGGTTAGGGTTTCTGTAAGTTTGGGTCAAAAGTTGGTCAAAGTGACATTCTGGACCTAGGGTTGTGTCAGGGCTAGGGTTGTGAGTGCGTGGTGTGAAAATCAGGACTGTGGGCCTTTGTTTGGCTGAGTTACAGAGTCATGTTCCCGGAGCCCCATAGGAGTCAATGTAAGTGTTAGGTTAAGGGGTAAATGTGGTAATCGCAGGGTTAGGGTTAGGGTTAGGTATAGGGATGAAAACCACTCAAAGTGATGTTTTTTTGCTTTGAGTTTGAATGAATTTTTCTAGGAACAACTGACATGAATGGTTGAGACATCTATGGATAGGTCTGGACGAGATCTATCCATACATGTGTGAACCATGTTGGTGTGATGTAAGGGGGAGGAGTTATTCCCAAAAAAAGCACTTTGAAGTGAGTCTTTTGTTAATAACTTTGTAACCCTAAGTGCTTGAGACTTGAGACTTGAGCCATGCGTAGAGGGTGACGAGCCGGTCCGGGTGGTAGGGGTAGGGTTAGGGTTTCTGGAAGTTTTGGTCAAAAGTTGGTCAAAGTGACATTGTGGAACTAGGGTTGTGTCAGGGCTAGGGTTGTGAGTGCGTGGTGTGAAAATCAGGACTGTGGGCCTTTGTTTGGCTGAGTTACAGAGTCATGTTCCCGGAGCCCCATAGGAGTCAATGTAAGTGTTAGGGTTTCCAGTAGGTATAGGGATGAAAACCACTCAAAGTGCCTCTTTTTGGGTTTGAGATTGAATGACTTTTTCTAGGAACAACTGACATGAATGGTTGAGACATCTATGGATAGGTCTGGACGAGATCTATCCATACATGTGTGAACCATGTTGTTGTGATGTAAGGGGGAGGAGTTATTCCAAAAAAAGGCACTTTGAAGTGAGTCTTTTGTTAATAACTTTGTAACCCTAAGTGCTTGAGACTTGAGACTTGAGCCATGCGTAGAGGTTAAGGGGTAAATGTGGTAATCGCAGGCCTGCGATTTTGAATAACTTAGGGTTAGGGTTAGGGTTAGGGTTAGGGTTAGGGTTAGGTTAGGGTTAGGTTAGGGTTAGGGTTAGGTAATAGGGATCATTAAGAACCCAGTTAATAACTGCTCGTGTAATAACTTTGTAACCCTAAGTGTGAGAGACTTGAGACTTGAGCCATGCGTAGAGGGTGACGAGCCGGTCCGGGTGGTAGGGTTAGGTATAGGGATAAAAACCACTCAAAGTGAGTCTTTTTTGCTTTGAGATTGAATGAATTTTTCTAGGAACAACTGACATGAATGGTTGAGACATCTATGGATAGGTCTGGACGAGATCTATCCATACATGTGTGAACCATGTTGGTGTGATGTAAGGGGGAGGAGTTATTCCCAAAAAAAGCACTTTGAAGTGAGTCTTTTGTTAATAACTTTGTAACCCTAAGTGCTTGAGACTTGAGACTTGAGCCATGCGTAGAGGGTGACGAGCCGGTCCGGGTGGTAGGGGTAGGGTTAGGGTTTCTGGAAGTTTGGGTCAAAAGTTGGTCAAAGTGACATTCTGGACCTAGGGTTGTGTCAGGGCTAGGGTTGTGAGTGCGTGGTGTGAAAATCAGGACTGTGGGCCTTTGTTTGGCTGAGTTACAGAGTCATGTTCCCGGAGCCCCATAGGAGTCAATGTAAGTGTTAGGTTAAGGGGTAAATGTGGTAATCGCAGGGTTAGGGTTAGGGTTAGGTATAGGGATGAAAACCACTCAAAGTGATGTTTTTTTGCTTTGAGTTTGAATGAATTTTTCTAGGAACAACTGACATGAATGGTTGAGACATCTATGGATAGGTCTGGACGAGATCTATCCATACATGTGTGAACCATGTTGGTGTGATGTAAGGGGGAGGAGTTATTCCCAAAAAAAGCACTTTGAAGTGAGTCTTTTGTTAATAACTTTGTAACCCTAAGTGCTTGAGACTTGAGACTTGAGCCATGCGTAGAGGGTGACGAGCCGGTCCGGGTGGTAGGGGTAGGGTTAGGGTTTCTGGAAGTTTGGGTCAAAAGTTGGTCAAAGTGACATTCTGGACCTAGGGTTGTGTCAGGGCTAGGGTTGTGAGTGCGTGGTGTGAAAATCAGGACTGTGGGCCTTTGTTTGGCTGAGTTACAGAGTCATGTTCCCGGAGCCCCATAGGAGTCAATGTAAGTGTTAGGTTAAGGGGTAAATGTGGTAATCGCAGGGTTAGGGTTAGGGTTAGGTATAGGGATGAAAACCACTCAAAGTGATGTTTTTTTGCTTTGAGTTTGAATGAATTTTTCTAGGAACAACTGACATGAATGGTTGAGACATCTATGGATAGGTCTGGACGAGATCTATCCATACATGTGTGAACCATGTTGGTGTGATGTAAGGGGGAGGAGTTATTCCCAAAAAAAGCACTTTGAAGTGAGTCTTTTGTTAATAACTTTGTAACCCTAAGTGCTTGAGACTTGAGACTTGAGCCATGCGTAGAGGGTGACGAGCCGGTCCGGGTGGTAGGGGTAGGGTTAGGGTTTCTGGAAGTTTGGGTCAAAAGTTGGTCAAAGTGACATTGTGGAACTAGGGTTGTGTCAGGGCTAGGGTTGTGAGTGCGTGGTGTGAAAATCAGGACTGTGGGCCTTTGTTTGGCTGAGTTACAGAGTCATGTTCCCGGAGCCCCATAGGAGTCAATGTAAGTGTTAGGGTTTCCAGTAGGTATAGGGATGAAAACCACTCAAAGTGCCTCTTTTTGGGTTTGATATTGAATGACTTTTTCTAGGAACAACTGACATGAATGGTTGAGACATCTATGGATAGGTCTGGACGAGATCTATCCATACATATGTGAACCATGTTGTTGTGATGTAAGGGGGAGGAGTTATTCCAAAAAAAGGCACTTTGAAGTGAGTCTTTTGTTAATAACTTTGTAACCCTAAGTGCTTGAGACTTGAGACTTGAGCCATGCGTAGAGGTTAAGGGGTAAATGTGGTAATCGCAGGCCTGCGATTTTGAATAACTTAGGGTTAGGGTTAGGGTTAGGGTTAGGGTTAGGGTTAGGTTAGGGTTAGGTTAGGGTTAGGGTTAGGTAATAGGGATCATTAAGAACCCAGTTAATAACTGCTCGTGTAATAACTTTGTAACCCTAAGTGTGAGAGACTTGAGACTTGAGCCATGCGTAGAGGGTGACGAGCCGGTCCGGGTGGTAGGGTTAGGTATAGGGATAAAAACCACTCAAAGTGAGTCTTTTTTGCTTTGAGATTGAATGAATTTTTCTAGGAACAACTGACATGAATGGTTGAGACATCTATGGATAGGTCTGGACGAGATCTATCCATACATGTGTGAACCATGTTGGTGTGATGTAAGGGGGAGGAGTTATTCCCAAAAAAAGCACTTTGAAGTGAGTCTTTTGTTAATAACTTTGTAACCCTAAGTGCTAGAGACTTGAGACTTGAGCCATGCGTAGAGGGTGACGAGCCGGTCCGGGTGGTAGGGGTAGGGTTAGGGTTTCTGGAAGTTTGGGTCAAAAGTTGGTCAAAGTGACATTCTGGACCTAGGGTTGTGTCAGGGCTAGGGTTGTGAGTGCGTGGTGTGAAAATCAGGACTGTGGGCCTTTGTTTGGCTGAGTTACAGAGTCATGTTCCCGGAGCCCCATAGGAGTCAATGTAAGTGTTAGGTTAAGGGGTAAATGTGGTAATCGCAGGGTTAGGGTTAGGGTTAGGTATAGGGATGAAAACCACTCAAAGTGATGTTTTTTTGCTTTGAGTTTGAATGAATTTTTCTAGGAACAACTGACATGAATGGTTGAGACATCTATGGATAGGTCTGGACGAGATCTATCCATACATGTGTGAACCATGTTGGTGTGATGTAAGGGGGAGGAGTTATTCCCAAAAAAAGCACTTTGAAGTGAGTCTTTTGTTAATAACTTTGTAACCCTAAGTGCTTGAGACTTGAGACTTGAGCCATGCGTAGAGGGTGACGAGCCGGTCCGGGTGGTAGGGGTAGGGTTAGGGTTTCTGGAAGTTTGGGTCAAAAGTTGGTCAAAGTGACATTCTGGACCTAGGGTTGTGTCAGGGCTAGGGTTGTGAGTGCGTGGTGTGAAAATCAGGACTGTGGGCCTTTGTTTGGCTGAGTTACAGAGTCATGTTCCCGGAGCCCCATAGGAGTCAATGTAAGTGTTAGGTTAAGGGGTAAATGTGGTAATCGCAGGGTTAGGGTTAGGGTTAGGTATAGGGATGAAAACCACTCAAAGTGATGTTTTTTTGCTTTGAGTTTGAATGAATTTTTCTAGGAACAACTGACATGAATGGTTGAGACATCTATGGATAGGTCTGGACGAGATCTATCCATACATGTGTGAACCATGTTGGTGTGATGTAAGGGGGAGGAGTTATTCCCAAAAAAAGCACTTTGAAGTGAGTCTTTTGTTAATAACTTTGTAACCCTAAGTGCTTGAGACTTGAGACTTGAGCCATGCGTAGAGGGTGACGAGCCGGTCCGGGTGGTAGGGGTAGGGTTAGGGTTTCTGGAAGTTTGGGTCAAAAGTTGGTCAAAGTGACATTGTGGAACTAGGGTTGTGTCAGGGCTAGGGTTGTGAGTGCGTGGTGTGAAAATCAGGACTGTGGGCCTTTGTTTGGCTGAGTTACAGAGTCATGTTCCCGGAGCCCCATAGGAGTCAATGTAAGTGTTAGGGTTTCCAGTAGGTATAGGGATGAAAACCACTCAAAGTGCCTCTTTTTGGGTTTGATATTGAATGACTTTTTCTAGGAACAACTGACATGAATGGTTGAGACATCTATGGATAGGTCTGGACGAGATCTATCCATACATATGTGAACCATGTTGTTGTGATGTAAGGGGGAGGAGTTATTCCAAAAAAAGGCACTTTGAAGTGAGTCTTTTGTTAATAACTTTGTAACCCTAAGTGCGTGAGACTTGAGACTTGAGCCATGCGTAGAGGTTAAGGGGTAAATGTGGTAATCGCAGGCCTGCGATTTTGAATAACTTAGGGTTAGGGTTAGGGTTAGGGTTAGGGTTAGGGTTAGGTTAGGGTTAGGTTAGGGTTAGGGTTAGGTAATAGGGATCATTAAGAACCCAGTTAATAACTGCTCGTGTAATAACTTTGTAACCCTAAGTGTGAGAGACTTGAGACTTGAGCCATGCGTAGAGGGTGACGAGCCGGTCCGGGTGGTAGGGTTAGGTATAGGGATAAAAACCACTCAAAGTGAGTCTTTTTTGCTTTGAGATTGAATGAATTTTTCTAGGAACAACTGACATGAATGGTTGAGACATCTATGGATAGGTCTGGACGAGATCTATCCATACATGTGTGAACCATGTTGGTGTGATGTAAGGGGGAGGAGTTATTCCCAAAAAAAGCACTTTGAAGTGAGTCTTTTGTTAATAACTTTGTAACCCTAAGTGCTTGAGACTTGAGACTTGAGCCATGCGTAGAGGGTGACGAGCCGGTCCGGGTGGTAGGGGTAGGGTTAGGGTTTCTGGAAGTTTGGGTCAAAAGTTGGTCAAAGTGACATTCTGGACCTAGGGTTGTGTCAGGGCTAGGGTTGTGAGTGCGTGGTGTGAAAATCAGGACTGTGGGCCTTTGTTTGGCTGAGTTACAGAGTCATGTTCCCGGAGCCCCATAGGAGTCAATGTAAGTGTTAGGTTAAGGGGTAAATGTGGTAATCGCAGGGTTAGGGTTAGGGTTAGGTATAGGGATGAAAACCACTCAAAGTGATGTTTTTTTGCTTTGAGTTTGAATGAATTTTTCTAGGAACAACTGACATGAATGGTTGAGACATCTATGGATAGGTCTGGACGAGATCTATCCATACATGTGTGAACCATGTTGGTGTGATGTAAGGGGGAGGAGTTATTCCCAAAAAAAGCACTTTGAAGTGAGTCTTTTGTTAATAACTTTGTAACCCTAAGTGCTTGAGACTTGAGACTTGAGCCATGCGTAGAGGGTGACGAGCCGGTCCGGGTGGTAGGGGTAGGGTTAGGGTTTCTGGAAGTTTGGGTCAAAAGTTGGTCAAAGTGACATTCTGGACCTAGGGTTGTGTCAGGGCTAGGGTTGTGAGTGCGTGGTGTGAAAATCAGGACTGTGGGCCTTTGTTTGGCTGAGTTACAGAGTCATGTTCCCGGAGCCCCATAGGAGTCAATGTAAGTGTTAGGTTAAGGGGTAAATGTGGTAATCGCAGGGTTAGGGTTAGGGTTAGGTATAGGGATGAAAACCACTCAAAGTGATGTTTTTTTGCTTTGAGTTTGAATGAATTTTTCTAGGAACAACTGACATGAATGGTTGAGACATCTATGGATAGGTCTGGACGAGATCTATCCATACATGTGTGAACCATGTTGGTGTGATGTAAGGGGGAGGAGTTATTCCCAAAAAAAGCACTTTGAAGTGAGTCTTTTGTTAATAACTTTGTAACCCTAAGTGCTTGAGACTTGAGACTTGAGCCATGCGTAGAGGGTGACGAGCCGGTCCGGGTGGTAGGGGTAGGGTTAGGGTTTCTGGAAGTTTGGGTCAAAAGTTGGTCAAAGTGACATTGTGGAACTAGGGTTGTGTCAGGGCTAGGGTTGTGAGTGCGTGGTGTGAAAATCAGGACTGTGGGCCTTTGTTTGGCTGAGTTACAGAGTCATGTTCCCGGAGCCCCATAGGAGTCAATGTAAGTGTTAGGGTTTCCAGTAGGTATAGGGATGAAAACCACTCAAAGTGCCTCTTTTTGGGTTTGATATTGAATGACTTTTTCTAGGAACAACTGACATGAATGGTTGAGACATCTATGGATAGGTCTGGACGAGATCTATCCATACATATGTGAACCATGTTGTTGTGATGTAAGGGGGAGGAGTTATTCCAAAAAAAGGCACTTTGAAGTGAGTCTTTTGTTAATAACTTTGTAACCCTAAGTGCTTGAGACTTGAGACTTGAGCCATGCGTAGAGGTTAAGGGGTAAATGTGGTAATCGCAGGCCTGCGATTTTGAATAACTTAGGGTTAGGGTTAGGGTTAGGGTTAGGGTTAGGGTTAGGTTAGGGTTAGGTTAGGGTTAGGGTTAGGTAATAGGGATCATTAAGAACCCAGTTAATAACTGCTCGTGTAATAACTTTGTAACCCTAAGTGTGAGAGACTTGAGACTTGAGCCATGCGTAGAGGGTGACGAGCCGGTCCGGGTGGTAGGGTTAGGTATAGGGATAAAAACCACTCAAAGTGAGTCTTTTTTGCTTTGAGATTGAATGAATTTTTCTAGGAACAACTGACATGAATGGTTGAGACATCTATGGATAGGTCTGGACGAGATCTATCCATACATGTGTGAACCATGTTGGTGTGATGTAAGGGGGAGGAGTTATTCCCAAAAAAAGCACTTTGAAGTGAGTCTTTTGTTAATAACTTTGTAACCCTAAGTGCTTGAGACTTGAGACTTGAGCCATGCGTAGAGGGTGACGAGCCGGTCCGGGTGGTAGGGGTAGGGTTAGGGTTTCTGGAAGTTTGGGTCAAAAGTTGGTCAAAGTGACATTCTGGACCTAGGGTTGTGTCAGGGCTAGGGTTGTGAGTGCGTGGTGTGAAAATCAGGACTGTGGGCCTTTGTTTGGCTGAGTTACAGAGTCATGTTCCCGGAGCCCCATAGGAGTCAATGTAAGTGTTAGGTTAAGGGGTAAATGTGGTAATCGCAGGGTTAGGGTTAGGGTTAGGTATAGGGATGAAAACCACTCAAAGTGATGTTTTTTTGCTTTGAGTTTGAATGAATTTTTCTAGGAACAACTGACATGAATGGTTGAGACATCTATGGATAGGTCTGGACGAGATCTATCCATACATGTGTGAACCATGTTGGTGTGATGTAAGGGGGAGGAGTTATTCCCAAAAAAAGCACTTTGAAGTGAGTCTTTTGTTAATAACTTTGTAACCCTAAGTGCTTGAGACTTGAGACTTGAGCCATGCGTAGAGGGTGACGAGCCGGTCCGGGTGGTAGGGGTAGGGTTAGGGTTTCTGGAAGTTTGGGTCAAAAGTTGGTCAAAGTGACATTCTGGACCTAGGGTTGTGTCAGGGCTAGGGTTGTGAGTGCGTGGTGTGAAAATCAGGACTGTGGGCCTTTGTTTGGCTGAGTTACAGAGTCATGTTCCCGGAGCCCCATAGGAGTCAATGTAAGTGTTAGGTTAAGGGGTAAATGTGGTAATCGCAGGGTTAGGGTTAGGGTTAGGTATAGGGATGAAAACCACTCAAAGTGATGTTTTTTTGCTTTGAGTTTGAATGAATTTTTCTAGGAACAACTGACATGAATGGTTGAGACATCTATGGATAGGTCTGGACGAGATCTATCCATACATGTGTGAACCATGTTGGTGTGATGTAAGGGGGAGGAGTTATTCCCAAAAAAAGCACTTTGAAGTGAGTCTTTTGTTAATAACTTTGTAACCCTAAGTGCTTGAGACTTGAGACTTGAGCCATGCGTAGAGGGTGACGAGCCGGTCCGGGTGGTAGGGGTAGGGTTAGGGTTTCTGGAAGTTTGGGTCAAAAGTTGGTCAAAGTGACATTGTGGAACTAGGGTTGTGTCAGGGCTAGGGTTGTGAGTGCGTGGTGTGAAAATCAGGACTGTGGGCCTTTGTTTGGCTGAGTTACAGAGTCATGTTCCCGGAGCCCCATAGGAGTCAATGTAAGTGTTAGGGTTTCCAGTAGGTATAGGGATGAAAACCACTCAAAGTGCCTCTTTTTGGGTTTGATATTGAATGACTTTTTCTAGGAACAACTGACATGAATGGTTGAGACATCTATGGATAGGTCTGGACGAGATCTATCCATACATATGTGAACCATGTTGTTGTGATGTAAGGGGGAGGAGTTATTCCAAAAAAAGGCACTTTGAAGTGAGTCTTTTGTTAATAACTTTGTAACCCTAAGTGCTTGAGACTTGAGACTTGAGCCATGCGTAGAGGTTAAGGGGTAAATGTGGTAATCGCAGGCCTGCGATTTTGAATAACTTAGGGTTAGGGTTAGGGTTAGGGTTAGGGTTAGGGTTAGGTTAGGGTTAGGTTAGGGTTAGGGTTAGGTAATAGGGATCATTAAGAACCCAGTTAATAACTGCTCGTGTAATAACTTTGTAACCCTAAGTGTGAGAGACTTGAGACTTGAGCCATGCGTAGAGGGTGACGAGCCGGTCCGGGTGGTAGGGTTAGGTATAGGGATAAAAACCACTCAAAGTGAGTCTTTTTTGCTTTGAGATTGAATGAATTTTTCTAGGAACAACTGACATGAATGGTTGAGACATCTATGGATAGGTCTGGACGAGATCTATCCATACATGTGTGAACCATGTTGGTGTGATGTAAGGGGGAGGAGTTATTCCCAAAAAAAGCACTTTGAAGTGAGTCTTTTGTTAATAACTTTGTAACCCTAAGTGCTTGAGACTTGAGACTTGAGCCATGCGTAGAGGGTGACGAGCCGGTCCGGGTGGTAGGGGTAGGGTTAGGGTTTCTGGAAGTTTGGGTCAAAAGTTGGTCAAAGTGACATTCTGGACCTAGGGTTGTGTCAGGGCTAGGGTTGTGAGTGCGTGGTGTGAAAATCAGGACTGTGGGCCTTTGTTTGGCTGAGTTACAGAGTCATGTTCCCGGAGCCCCATAGGAGTCAATGTAAGTGTTAGGTTAAGGGGTAAATGTGGTAATCGCAGGGTTAGGGTTAGGGTTAGGTATAGGGATGAAAACCACTCAAAGTGATGTTTTTTTGCTTTGAGTTTGAATGAATTTTTCTAGGAACAACTGACATGAATGGTTGAGACATCTATGGATAGGTCTGGACGAGATCTATCCATACATGTGTGAACCATGTTGGTGTGATGTAAGGGGGAGGAGTTATTCCCAAAAAAAGCACTTTGAAGTGAGTCTTTTGTTAATAACTTTGTAACCCTAAGTGCTTGAGACTTGAGACTTGAGCCATGCGTAGAGGGTGACGAGCCGGTCCGGGTGGTAGGGGTAGGGTTAGGGTTTCTGGAAGTTTGGGTCAAAAGTTGGTCAAAGTGACATTCTGGACCTAGGGTTGTGTCAGGGCTAGGGTTGTGAGTGCGTGGTGTGAAAATCAGGACTGTGGGCCTTTGTTTGGCTGAGTTACAGAGTCATGTTCCCGGAGCCCCATAGGAGTCAATGTAAGTGTTAGGTTAAGGGGTAAATGTGGTAATCGCAGGGTTAGGGTTAGGGTTAGGTATAGGGATGAAAACCACTCAAAGTGATGTTTTTTTGCTTTGAGTTTGAATGAATTTTTCTAGGAACAACTGACATGAATGGTTGAGACATCTATGGATAGGTCTGGACGAGATCTATCCATACATGTGTGAACCATGTTGGTGTGAT
>NC_043756.1:32182109-32209618 GCF_902148845.1 Salarias fasciatus
GTGCTACAGGCGGCCTGAGGGGCCTGAGGAGGGCTGCTGCTGGGGGCCTGAGGGGGGTCTGAGGAGGGATGCTGCTGGGGTTCTGAGGAGCCTGCAGGGGGCCTGAGGGGCCTGAGGAGGGCTGCTGCTGGGGGGCTGAGGGGCCTGAGGAGGGCTGTTACTGGGGGCCTGAGGGGCCTGAGGAGGGCTGCTACTGAGGGCCTGGTGTTCCTGAGTATGGCTGCTGCTGGGGGCCTGAGCGGGGCCTGAGGACACTGACTGCACGCTGATGCGAGCCGGGTAGTAGTGGGACCCCATTAGGTAGGTTCCAGACGTGTCAGTGTAATGTGTCCGGGGGATTTCAAGTTGTGTCGCTGATATCCGTAAAGTGCTTCACACAAGAGGAGGAAGATGCTCTATAACCTGAGGGTTAGAGGGGGAAGATGCTCTATATAAGCTGATGTTAGCGGAGGAAAATACTGTACAATGTGGAAAAAAAAAGTGCGCCCGTGGCTGGATTCGAACCGCCGACCTTCGGACTGCCGCCACCATCGGACTGTGGGTCACTGCACTAGTCCACTCGGCCACTGGAGGCAGCAAAAAGTTTAAGAGTCTGACAGCGGGCCAAAAACATTAAAACACCCTGACACAACTCTTTCAGAGTCTTTTCACAGTCTGCAGCTCAAAACTGCTTCAGACACTTGCAAAAGCCTGAAAATAAGCTTTTAAGAACATCCTGTTTGTGGGCACAGCTGAGATGGCCGGTTACAGGGAAACATTGCTTGGTTTCCACGGTAACACTGATGCAGTCATATGACCAGCTCACCACATCACCTCATAGACTCACAGCTCCTCAAGTAACACTATGCAATACAATAACACAGTATACAGCACTTTCCAAACAATACTATCTATTTACACGCACGGAATGCAACACAGCAAAATCACTCTTTTAATTTTTAGGGACTGAGCCCGGAGGGCAAGGTCTCTATTGTTCTTTCGGATGCTAACAAATCCATGTTAGTGGATGGGAGAAGCTAACAAATCCATGTTAGTCGATGGGACATGCTAATAACTCCATGTTAGTGGAATACAGATGCTAACAACTCCATGTTAGTGGATGTTACATGCTAACAATTCCATGTTACTGGATGACAGATGCTAACAGCTACATGTTAGTGGATGGGACATGCTAACAACTCCATGTTAGTGGATGACAGATGCTAACAGCTACATGTTAGTGGATGGGACATGCTGACAACTCCATGTGAGTGGATGGGACATGCTAACAATTCCATGCCAGTGGATGGGACATGCTAACAACTCCATGTTAGTGGGTGACAGATGCTAACAGGTCCATGTTAGTGGATGGGACATGCTAACAATCCATGTTAGTGGATGGCACATGCTCACAGCTCCATGCCAGTGGATGGGACATGCTAACAACTCCATGTTAGTGGATGACAGATGCTAACAGGTCCATGTTAGTGGATGGGACATGCTA
Organism: Salarias fasciatus; assembly: GCF_902148845.1. Classification (NCBI taxonomy): domain Eukaryota; kingdom Metazoa; phylum Chordata; class Actinopteri; order Blenniiformes; family Blenniidae; genus Salarias; species Salarias fasciatus. The sequence goes on from NC_043756.1 coordinate 32,183,593, forward strand.
ACAATCCATGTTAGTGGATGGGACATGCTAACAACTCCATGTTAGTGGATGACAGATGCTAACAGCTCCATGTTAGTGGATGAGACATGCTAACAACTCCATGTGAGTGGATGGGACATGCTAACAATTCCATGTTAGTGGATGACAGATGCTAACAGCTAAATGTTAGTGGATGGGACATGCTAACAACTCCATGTTAGCGGATGCAATAAGCTAACAACTCCATGTTAGTGGGTGGACATCACAGTTTCATTCACTTCATCAGCAGGTCTCCCTGAAAAACACACACGCCCATTATGACTTTTAACATGAAGTCAGTTATATTGTACTCTCAAAGTCAATCTCCTATGAGTGAGGACAATTATGATATAAATTCAAGAGTAATCTATAAGGAAGTGGAGGAAAGAGTGTTTGCTTTGCTACTGCTGCCCTGAGCTAGCGTGGCTAATGGTAGCAACCAGCTAACAACACGGACACCACAACATTTTTCATCAACAGTGACCACAAACTCACCTGTTGGTTGCTCAGGGCGCGTTGTACTGGGGCGACTGACTGACTCAGTTGTGGTCCTGGCAATGGTGCATGGTGCTATGCGTTAAATGGAATCAACAGCGCCACCTCCTGTTGTGGCATGCAAATTACACAACACTGGCAGTTGTGAATAAATCCTAAGTCCTGTGGATGCGAATCAGAAAGAGGGGCCTGAGGAGGGCTGCTGCTGGAGGCCTGAGGGGGGCCTGAGGAGGGCTTCTGCTGGGAGCCTGAGAGGGGCCTGAGGAGGGCTGCTACTTTGGGCCTGAGGGGGGCCTGAGGAGGGCTGCTACTTTGGGCCTGAGGGGGGCCTGAGGGGTCTGAGGAGCGCTGCTGCTGAAGGCCTGAGGGGGTGGCCTGAGGGGGGCCTGTGGAGCACTGCCACTGGGAGCTGGAGGGGGGCCTGAGGAGGGCTGCTACTGGGGGCCTGAGGGGTCTGAGGAGGGCTGCTACTGGGGGCCTGAGGGGGGTCTGAGGAGGGATGCTGCTACAGGCGGCCTGAGGGGCCTGAGGAGGGCTGCTGCTGGGGGCCTGAGGGGGGTCTGAGGAGGGATGCTGCTGGGGTTCTGAGGAGCCTGCAGGGGGCCTGAGGGGCCTGAGGAGGGCTGCTGCTGGGGGGCTGAGGGGCCTGAGGAGGGCTGTTACTGGGGGCCTGAGGGGCCTGAGGAGGGCTGCTACTGAGGGCCTGGTGTTCCTGAGTATGGCTGCTGCTGGGGGCCTGAGCGGGGCCTGAGGACACTGACTGCACGCTGATGCGAGCCGGGTAGTAGTGGGACCCCATTAGGTAGGTTCCAGACGTGTCAGTGTAATGTGTCCGGGGGATTTCAAGTTGTGTCGCTGATATCCGTAAAGTGCTTCACACAAGAGGAGGAAGATGCTCTATAACCTGAGGGTTAGAGGGGGAAGATGCTCTATATAAGCTGATGTTAGAGGAGGAAAATACTGTACAATGTGGAAAAAAAAGTGCGCCCGTGGCTGGATTCGAACCGCCGACCTTCGGACTGCCGCCACCATCGGACTGTGGGTCACTGCACTAGTCCACTCGGCCACTGGAGGCAGCAAAAAGTTTAAGAGTCTGACAGCGGGCCAAAAACATTAAAACACCCTGACACAACTCTTTCAGAGTCTTTTCACAGTCTGCAGCTCAAAACTGCTTCAGACACTTGCAAAAGCCTGAAAATAAGCTTTTAAGAACATCCTGTTTGTGGGCACAGCTGAGATGGCCGGTTACAGGGAAACATTGCTTGGTTTCCACGGTAACACTGATGCAGTCATATGACCAGCTCACCACATCACCTCATAGACTCACAGCTCCTCAAGTAACACTATGCAATACAATAACACAGTATACAGCACTTTCCAAACAATACTATCTATTTACACGCACGGAATGCAACACAGCATAATCACTCTTTTAATTTTTAGGGACTGAGCCCGGAGGGCAAGGTCTCTATTGTTCTTTCGGATGCTAACAAATCCATGTTAGTGGATGGGAGAAGCTAACAAATCCATGTTAGTCGATGGGACATGCTAATAACTCCATGTTAGTGGATGGGACATGCTAACAACTCCACGTTAATGGATGAGAGATGCTAACAACTCCATGTTGGTGGATGAGAGATGCTAACAGCTCCATGTTAGTGGATGGGACATGCTAACAACTCCATGTTAGTGGATGACAGATGCTAACAACTCCATGTTAGTGGATGACAGATGCTAACAGGACTATGTTAGTGGATGGGACATGCTAACAACTCCATGTTAGTGGATGGGACATGCTAACAACTCCATGTTAGTGGATGACAGATGCTAACAGCTACATGTTAGTGGATGGGACATGCTGACAACTCCATGTGAGTGGATGGGACATGCTAACAATTCCATGCCAGTGGATGGGACATGCTAACAACTCCATGTTAGTGGATGACAGATGCTAACAGGTCCATGTTAGTGGATGGGACATGCTAACAATCCATGTTAGTGGATGGCACATGCTAACAGCTCCATGCCAGTGGATGGGACATGCTAACAACTCCATGTTAGTGGATGACAGATGCTAACAGGTCCATGTTAGTGGATGGGACATGCTAACAATCCATGTTAGTGGATGGGACATGCTAACAACTCCATGTTAGTGGATGACAGATGCTAACAGCTCCATGTTAGTGGATGAGACATGCTAACAACTCCATGTGAGTGGATGGGACATGCTAACAATTCCATGTTAGTGGATGACAGATGCTAACAGCTAAATGTTAGTGAATGGGACATGCTAACAACTCCATGTTAGCGGATGCAATAAGCTAACAACTCCATGTTAGTGGGTGGACATCACAGTTTCATTCACTTCATCAGCAGGTCTCCCTGAAAAACACACACGCCCATTATGACTTTTAACATGAAGTCAGTTACATTGTACTCTCAAAGTCAATCTCCTATGAGTGAGGACAATTATGATATAAATTCAAGAGTAATCTATAAGGAAGTGGAGGAAAGAGTGTTTTTCTTTGCTACTGCTGCCCTGAGCTAGCGTGGCTACTGGTAGCAACCAGCTAACAACACGGACACCACAACATTTTTCATCAACAGTGACCACAAACTCACCTGTTGGTTGCTCAGGGCGCGTTGTACTGGGGCGACTGACTGACTCAGTTGTGGTCCTGGCAATGGTGCATGGTGCTATGCGTTAAATGGAATCAACAGCGCCACCTCCTGTTGTGGCATGCAAATTACACAACACTGGCAGTTGTGAATAAATCCTAAGTCCTGTGGATGCGAAATCAGAAAGAGGGGGCCTGTGGAGGGCTGCTGCTGGAGGCCTGGGGGGTCCTGAGGAGCACTGCTGCTGGGGAATGGAGCCTGAGGAAAGCTGCTGCTGAGCCTGAGGGGGCCTGAGGAGGGCTTCTGCTGGAGCCTGAGGAGGGGCCTGAGGAGGGCTTGATACTTTGGGCCTGCAGGGGGGCCTGAGGGGTCTGAGGAGCGCTGCTGTGAAGGCCTGAGGGGGGGGCCTGAGGGGGGCCTGTGGAGCACTGCCACTGGGAGCTGGAGGGGGGCCTGAGGAGGGCTGCTACTGGGGGCCTGAGGGGTCTGAGGAGGGCTGCTACTGGGGGCCTGAGGGGGGTCTGAGGAGGGATGCTGCTACAGGCGGCCTGAGGGGCCTGAGGAGGGCTGCTGCTGGGGGCCTGAGGGGGGCCTGAGGGGGTCTGAGGAGGGATGCTGCTGGGGTTCTGAGGAGCCTGCAGGGGGCCTGAGGGGCCTGAGGAGGGCTGCTGCTGGGGGGCTGAGGGGCCTGAGGAGGGCTGTTACTGGGGGCCTGAGGGGCCTGAGGAGGGCTGCTACTGAGGGCCTGGTGTTCCTGAGTATGGCTGCTGCTGGGGGCCTGAGCGGGGCCTGAGGACACTGACTGCACGCTGATGCGAGCCGGGTAGTAGTGGGACCCCATTAGGTAGGTTCCAGACGTGTCAGTGTAATGTGTCCGGGGGATTTCAAGTTGTGTCGCTGATATCCGTAAAGTGCTTCACACAAGAGGAGGAAGATGCTCTATAACCTGAGGGTTAGAGGGGGAAGATGCTCTATATAAGCTGATGTTAGAGGAGGAAAATACTGTACAATGTGGAAAAAAAAAGTGCGCCCGTGGCTGGATTCGAACCGCCGACCTTCGGACTGCCGCCACCATCGGACTGTGGGTCACTGCACTAGTCCACTCGGCCACTGGAGGCAGCAAAAAGTTTAAGAGTCTGACAGCGGGCCAAAAACATTAAAACACCCTGACACAACTCTTTCAGAGTCTTTTCACAGTCTGCAGCTCAAAACTGCTTCAGACACTTGCAAAAGCCTGAAAATAAGCTTTTAAGAACATCCTGTTTGTGGGCACAGCTGAGATGGCCGGTTACAGGGAAACATTGCTTGGTTTCCACGGTAACACTGATGCAGTCATATGACCAGCTCACCACATCACCTCATAGACTCACAGCTCCTCAAGTAACACTATGCAATACAATAACACAGTATACAGCACTTTCCAAACAATACTATCTATTTACATTCACGGAATGCAACACAGCAAAATCACTCTTTTAATTTTTAGGGACTGAGCCCGGAGGGCAAGGTCTCTATTGTTCTTTCGGATGCTAACAAATCCATGTTAGTGGATGGGAGAAGCTAACAAATCCATGTTAGTCGATGGGACATGCTAATAACTCCATGTTAGTGGATGGGACATGCTAACAACTCCACGTTAATGGATGAGAGATGCTAACAACTCCATGTTGGTGGATGAGAGATGCTAACAGCTCCATGTTAGTGGATGGGACATGCTAACAACTCCATGTTAGTGGATGACAGATGCTAACAACTCCATGTTAGTGGATGACAGATGCTAACAGGACTATGTTAGTGGATGGGACATGCTAACAACTCCATGTTAGTGGATGGGACATGCTAACAACTCCATGTTAGTGGATGACAGATGCTAACAGCTACATGTTAGTGGATGGGACATGCTGACAACTCCATGTGAGTGGATGGGACATGCTAACAATTCCATGCCAGTGGATGGGACATGCTAACAACTCCATGTTAGTGGATGACAGATGCTAACAGGTCCATGTTAGTGGATGGGACATGCGAACAATCCATGTTAGTGGATGGCACATGCTAACAGCTCCATGCCAGTGGATGGGACATGCTAACAACTCCATGTTAGTGGATGACAGATGCTAACAGGTCCATGTTAGTGGATGGGACATGCTAACAATCCATGTTAGTGGATGGGACATGCTAACAACTCCATGTTAGTGGATGACAGATGCTAACAGCTCCATGTTAGTGGATGAGACATGCTAACAACTCCATGTGAGTGGATGGGACATGCTAACAATTCCATGTTAGTGGATGACAGATGCTAACAGCTAAATGTTAGTGAATGGGACATGCTAACAACTCCATGTTAGCGGATGCAATAAGCTAACAACTCCATGTTAGTGGGTGGACATCACAGTTTCATTCACTTCATCAGCAGGTCTCCCTGAAAAACACACACGCCCATTATGACTTTTAACATGAAGTCAGTTACATTGTACTCTCAAAGTCAATCTCCTATGAGTGAGGACAATTATGATATAAATTCAAGAGTAATCTATAAGGAAGTGGAGGAAAGAGTGTTTGCTTTGCTACTGCTGCCTTGAGCTAGCGTGGCTAATGGTAGCAACCAGCTAACAACACGGACACCACAACATTTTTCATCAACAGTGACCACAAACTCACCTGTTGGTTGCTCAGGGCGCGTTGTACTGGGGCGACTGATTGACTCAGTTGTGGTCCTGGCAATGGTGCATGGTGCTATGCGTTAAATGGAATCAACAGCGCCACCTCCTGTTGTGGCATGGAAATTACACAACACTGGCAGTTGTGAATAAATCCTAAGTCCTGTGGATGCAAATCAGAAAGAGGGGCCTGAGGAGGGCTGCTGCTGGAGGCCTGAGGGGGGCCTGAGGAGGGCTTCTGCTGGGAGCCTGAGAGGGGCCTGAGGAGGGCTGCTACTTTGGGCCTGAGGGGGGCCTGAGGAGGGCTGCTACTTTGGGCCTGCAGGGGGCCTGAGGGGTCTGAGGAGCGCTGCTGCTGAAGGCCTGAGGGGGTGGCCTGAGGGGGGCCTGTGGAGCACTGCCACTGGGAGCTGGAGGGGGGCCTGAGGAGGGCTGCTACTGGGGGCCTGAGGGGTCTGAGGAGGGCTGCTACTGGGGGCCTGAGGGGGGTCTGAGGAGGGATGCTGCTACAGGCGGCCTGAGGGGCCTGAGGAGGGCTGCTGCTGGGGGCCTGAGGGGGGCCTGAGGGGGGTTTGAGGAGGGATGCTGCTGGGGTTCTGAGGAGCCTGCAGGGGGCCTGAGGGGCCTGAGGAGGGCTGCTGCTGGGGGGCTGAGGGGCCTGAGGAGGGCTGTTACTGGGGGCCTGAGGGGCCTGAGGAGGGCTGCTACTGAGGGCCTGGTGTTCCTGAGTATGGCTGCTGCTGGGGGCCTGAGCGGGGCCTGAGGACACTGACTGCACGCTGAGGCGAGCCGGGTAGTAGTGGGACCCCATTAGGTAGGTTCCAGACGTGTCAGGTTAGGGTTAGGTTAGGGTAGGGTTAGGTTAGGGTTAGGTTTGGAATAATAAAAAAGGAAAGCACGGGCAACAGAATATTTTTCATAATGCAACAATGAACCCGGGGGGGTATGTGCACAAAGTAAGTTGTGTGAATAAGAACCTGAATACTGAAAAAAAGAATAAAAACTCGAGAAGCATCCTAAAAGAATTTAAAAGGTGCAAATTCATAAATAGGCACTGATGGATAAAGAGGTTTAAATTTATATAAATACGAGTAAAACGTTTAAAACCAACCCAGAGGCTCTGAAATGGTGGAGGTTCTATTTGAAGGATAAATGTGGCATGTCAGCTTCAAGACATTTATTGAAAATTTATGGATCTGCCACAGAAGTTGCAATTATCCTTCTGCTTCCCTACTCAAACCAGGGGGAAAAAAAGATGAATCACATCTGAGTCCCCCATGTAGGTGGCTTTTAAAGGGAATTCACCATCTTCTCTTTGTTGTCAGGTTTCAAATAGGTTTAAATCACTGGCTGGGAAGGGTTAGGGTTAGGGGACACCGTCGATTTGATAGGAATCTGGAATTCCAGAACGGAAGAATCCGGATCCGGAATTTGCAATTCTGGAATCTGGAATCTGGAATCTGGAATCCAGAACTGAAAATTCCGTTTCCGGTTTTTTCAATTCCGGAATCTCAATTCCGGATTTTGACCACTATGTTTTGAGCGCTAGAGAGCCATCAAAAGTTAGAAAACCATTTTAAAATTCAGTTTTCAAGTGGCTAACCCATGTTTTTCACCAAAATGACTCTAAATAAATCAGAGAACCCGGCCATGTGGGATTTTCACCCGAAATGCCAAAAATGTTGGGACGAGCCCCAAAACACACAAAACAGACAGTCACACCCCCACAAACGCGTGGGTGGGGGTCCCGCCGGTCCCCGAGGGGTCAAAAATTTCACGTTGGAAATTGACCCGACCGACCCTGAGGACAAAGAAAGCTCATCAGCCCGGATCAACGCTAGAGAGCGGGGGCCGATTGGTGAAGTCAAACATTTCTAGAGGTCCTGGAGAGATGACACCCCACCACACCTGTCAGGGACCTCCCCAGCTGTCAGTGGAAGCCAATCCCAGTCCTCTAGCTACTTCCTGGGCGGAGTTATCATTGCTTGACCGCATCTGGAATCCCATTCCAATCTGGAATCTGGAATCTGGAATCTGGAATCCCAACCTGGAATCTGGAATCTGGAATCTGGAATCTGGAATCCCAACCTGGAATCTGGAATCTGGAATCTGGAATCTGGAATCCCAACCTGGAATGTGGAATCTGGAATCTGGAATCTGGAATCCCAATCTGGAATCTGGAATCCCCTTCCAGATTGCGTCTTTGAAGCTCAAAGTGTTTGGATCAGCCCAAAAACACCCAAAACAGACAGTCACCGCCCCGAGAGACACGTGTGCGGGGTCGTTGCCAGTCCCCGAGGGGTCCCAAATTTCATGGTGGAAATTGACCCGACTGACCCTCAGGACACCCAAGGCTCATCCCCACCGATCCAACCACATAGACTATGGGCTGATTCATGAGGTCAAATTTTTATCCAGGGGGTAGAGAGATGACACCCCACCACACCTGTCAGGGACCTCCCCAGCTGTCAGTAGAAGCCAATCCCAGTCCTCTAGCTACTTCCTGGGCAGAGTTAGAGCAGATTCCAGATTTGGTCATTGGTTGACCTAATCTGGAATCCCCTTCCAGAATGTGACATCGATTTTTAAAAAGTGCAGGTAGACACTTGAAACTACAACCATTGCACTGCTGAGGCCCTAAGCTTTCATTTGATGCCAATCTCAGCCCTCTAGCTCCTTCCTGAGAGGAGTTATCATTGCTTGACCGAATCTGGAATCCCCTTCCAGATTGCGTTTTTGACCCTTAAGATTGCAGGTAGACACGTGAAACCACCACCATTGCACTGCTGAGGCCCTCAGCTGTCATCTGAAGCCCAGCCCAGTCCTCTAGCTCCTTCCTGGGCGGAGTTATCATTGCTTGACCGAATCTGGAATCTGGAATCTGGAATCTGGAATCCCAATCTGGAATCTGGAATCCACTTCCAGATTGGGTCTTTGAAGCTCAAAGTGTTTGGATCAGCCCAAAAACACCCAATACAGACAGTCACCGCCCCGAGAGACACGTGTGCGGGGTCGTTGCCAGTCCCCGAGGGGTCCCAAATTTCATGGTGGAAATTGACCCAACTGACCCTCAGGACACCCAAGGCTCATCCCCACCGATCAACCACATAGACTATGGGCTGATTCATGAGGTCAAATTTTTATCCAGGGTGTAGAGAGATGACATCACAACACACCTGTCAGGGACCCCCCAGCTGTCATCTGATGTCACTCCCAGCCCTCCAGCTCTTTCCTGGGCCGAGTTAGAGCAGATTCCAGAAGCGGTCATTGGTTGACCAAATCTGGAATCCCCTTCCAGAATAAGTCCTTGACCCTTAAATGTGGAGTTAAACACTTGAAACCACCACCATTGCACTGCTGAGGCTCTCAGCTATCATCTGAAGTCAATCCCAGCCCTCTAGCTCCTTCCCGGGCAAAGTTATAGCTGATTCCAGATTTGGTCATTGGTTGACGAAATCTGGAATTGCCTTCCAGAATGTGACATCGTTTTTTAAAAAGTTGCATTTAGACACTTGAAACCACCACCATTGCATTGCTGAGGTCCTAAGCTTTAATTTGACACCAATCTTACCACTGTAGCTCCTTCCTGAGCTGAGTTATAGCTGATTCCAGAAGCGGTCATTGGTTGACCGAATCTGGAATCCTTAGCCATGTTAGCTCCACATGCTAGGATGAGCCCAAAAACACCCAAAACAGACAGTCAGCAGCCCAAGAAATACGTGTATGGGGTTGTTGCCGGTCCCCGAGAGGTCCGAAATTTCACGGTGGAAATTGACCGAACCGACCCTCAGGACACCCAAGGCTCATCGCGTATCAACACATATCCAACTCCCATAACCCTAACCCTAATGTTTATGGAATTAGGGTTAGATTACCGTTGACCACTAGGGTTACGAGGTTCCCAGAGGGCTGAAAATGCTCCTCATCAGCCTCCCAATCCATCCATATAGACTATGCGCTGATTCGTGAGGTCAAATTTTTACGCTAGGGTTAGAGATATGAAACCTCAACAGACCTGTCAGGGACCCCCCGGGGAGACGCATATCAAATTTGCATAACCCTAACCCTAATCGTTTGCGAACTAGGGCTTGATGACCTTTGACCCCTAGGGTCAAGTTGGTCCCAGAGGGCTGAAAATCCACACAGCGGCTCTCCCAGCACCCCCGATGAACCTCCCCGAGTTTCGTGCCAATCGGGCAAAGCGTTAATTTTCACCCCCTATGACAGACTACAGATCCTCTAGGGTTACTATGCCATCAGCCTCCCAATCCTCTCTGAAATGAGATTTCGCTGAAAAAAGTGAAAAAACATGATTTGAAGGAGATCCAAAGGTCCGATCGGGATGCCATCGCACACAACTGTCGGGGACCCCACTGGAAGTCAACTGTTCAAGCCACACCCTCCTAGCCCCTCCCCTTCCTGAGTTATTCAATTAAACGCGCTCCTGAGGTAAAAGGTCATTGGGCGGGGCTAGGAGGGCAGCAGAGGGATGAGGTCCTACATACAGGTCAGGGACCCCCCTGGGGGTCAGCTGTTAAAGCCACACCCTCCTAGCCCCTCCCCTTCCAGAGTTATTCAACTCCAAAGTCGTTAGCGGCGGCTAATGCTAAATGCAACAACCACGCGGCTTGTGCACGCGCTGGAGGGATATCCTTTTACACACCCATCAGGGACCCTCCCGGGAGTCATGCATCCAAATCCCATCCTCCTAACCCTAATCGTTTAGGAGTTATTAAAGCTCAAAGTTAGGGTTAGCAGCTAACGGCTAATTTAAGCTCCTTCTCAATTTGCGCAGTAATTCTACGCGGTGGGCGGGGCTGCCCCATATCAAAGGGTGCCTAAGGTCACCACGCACCCTGTGTGCGAGTTTGAGCCGGCTAGCTATCACCGTTTGGGAGCTATTAACGAAAATAGCTAAATTAGCTCATTTTTTAGCCGCAAAACGTTAGCATTTGCCTATTTAACATACTTCTACATGTCCCGGGAGGCTGAAAATTTTACCACAGGTGCAGAAGGGGACCCCGAGGCAACCCTGAAAGTCTCAGCCCTCCAGCTATTACCGTTGATTTTTAAAAAATAAAAACGTGAAAACGCGAAATGCAGAAAGTAGCTTTTTTCGGGTATTTCCGTTTCAGCTACAACCACCGCAGCCGGCACACATCAGCGGGGTCTAGAGACGGTCATTTTGATGCCACTTTGACCTCGTTTGCTCCAGTATTTCAAAAATGGCGCACAAAATATGTTCGGTTAAGGCGTTTTTGAAAACGAGTGCCTTCAGCTCTCCCGAAAGACTTCCGGGTGGCCTAGAGGGCTGAAATCGCACAGATTGGATGTGCTGCCAGCCCCGATGCATGACACCGAATTTGAGCTCCCTGGCTCAAGGCATTATGGGAAAGGTCACCCCGTTGACCTTTGACCGATAGGGTCAGGAGGGTCGCACAGGGCTGAAACTTCTCACAATGGATACCCTGGCTCCCCCGATGCAGGTTCCCGAGTTTCGTGCCGATCGGTCAAAGCGTTGAGGGATTTTGCTATGATTCAGGCTTCATTTCGGGCCTTCTGCAGGGCAAGTGAAAACGGATGGATTTTTTTTGGAAAAAAGTATTCTAGAGAGCTGAAACTTCACAGGGTGGATGCCCTGGAAGCCCCGATGCAGGATCTAGCGTTTTTTTGTCTCTAGCTAAATGCGTTGTTTTCACCCTCTGAGTTTCACCCTTAGAGTGATGAGGGGATCCCTGACCTCACATGAGGTATGTGTGCGGGGGTCCTGCCGGTCCCCGAGGGTCCCAAATTTCATGGTGGAAATTGACCCAACCGACCCTCAGGACACCCAGGGCTCATCCCCACGGATGCAACCATATAGATTATGTGCTGATTCATGAGGTCAAATTTTTCTGCTAGGGTTACAGAAATGACACCACAACACACCTGTCAGGCACCCCCCAGTGAGACACATATCCAACTTTCATAACCCTAGCCCTAATGGTCTGCGATCTAGGGTTAGATGACCTTTGACCCCTAGGGTCAAGATGGTCCCAGAGGGCTGAAAATCCACACAGCGGCTCTCCCAGCACCCCCGATGAAGCTCCCCGAGTTTCGTGCCAATCGGGCAAAGCGTTAATTTTCACCCCCTATGACAGACTACAGATCCTCTAGGGTTACTATGCCATCAGCCTCCCAATCCTCTCTGAAATGAGATTTCGCTGAAAAAAGTGAAAAAACATGATTTGAAGGAGATCCAAAGGTCCGATCGGGATGCCATCGCACACAACTGTCGGGGACCCCACTGGAAGTCAACTGTTCAAGCCACACCCTCCTAGCCCCTCCCCTTCCTGAGTTATTCAATTAAACGCGCTCCTGAGGTAAAAGGTCATTGGGCGGGGCTAGGAGGGCAGCAGAGGGATGAGGTCCTACATACAGGTCAGGGACCCCCCAGGGAGTCAGCTGTTAAAGCCACACCCTCCTAGCCCCTCCCCTTCCAGAGTTATTCAACTCCAAAGTCGTTAGCGGCGGCTAATGCTAAATGCAACAACCACGCGGCTTCCACACGCGCGGGAGGGATCCCCTTCCACACATCCATCAGGGACCCCCCCGGGAGTCATGCCTCCAACCCCCATCCTCCTAACCCTAATCGTTTAGGAGTTATTCAAGCTGGAAGTTAGAGTTAGCAGCTAACGGCTAATTTCAGCTCCCGCCCACTTTGTGCAGTAATTCCACGCGGTGGGCGGGGCTGCCCCATATCGATGGGTGCCTAAGGTCACCACACACTCTGTGTGCGAGTTTGAGCCGGCTAGCTGTCATCGTTTGGGAGCTATTAATGTAAATAGCGAAATTAGCTCCTATTTTAGCCACAAAACGTTAGCATTTGCCTATTTCACATACTTCTACATGTCCCGGAGGGCTGAAAATTTTATCACAGGTGTGGGATGGGACCCCGAGGACACCCTGAAAGTCTCAGCCCCCTGGCTATCACCGTTGATTTTTAAAAAATAAAAACGTGAAACGGCGAAATACAGAAACGTGCTTTTTTCGGGTATTTCCGTTTCAGCTACAACCACCACTGTCGGCACACATCAGCGGGGTGTAGAGACGGTCATTTTGATGCCACTTTGAGCTCGTTTGCTCAAGTATTTCAAAAATGGCGCACAAAATATGTTCGGTTAAGGCGTTTTTGAAAACGAGTGCCTTCAGCTCTCCTGAAAGACTTCCGGGTGGCCTAGAGGGCTGAGATCGCACACCGTGGATGTGCTGCCAGCCCCGATGCATGACAGCGAATTTCAGCTCCCTGGCTCAAGGCCTTATGGGAAAGGTCACCCCGTTGACCTTTGACCGATAGGGTCAGGAGGGTCGCACAGGGCTGAAACTTCTCACACTGGATACCCTGGCTCCCCCGATGAACATACGTGAGCCTCGTGTCGATCGGTCAACGTTTAAATTTTGACCCCTGGGAGAGCTTGCAAATCCCCCAGACTCAGTGGGGCATCAGCCTCCCAATCCAACCATGTAGATTATACGCTGATTCATGAGGTCAAATTTTTCTGCTAGGGTTAGAGAAATGACACCACAACACACCTGTCAGGCACCCCCCAGGGAGACACATATCAATTTTTCATCACCGTAACCCTAATAGTCAGCAAACTAGGGTTAGATTACCTCTACCCCCTCGGGCTAGGAGGGTCATTATCCCAGCCCCCCTCCACACAAAGCTTAAAAAATAAGTACAAGTTCCAAACGCGAAAAATTCATAGCACTGAGTGGCCGAGTGGTCTAATGCTATGGCTTGCAACCAGTAGGTTGTGGGATCAAACCCCACGGGGGACATGCTTATTGTGGTGCATCTTGAGCAGTGGAGACTTAGTGTTACTGAGGCAAAGTGTTTTATTAAACTAACTTAGCCTAACCTTTCAGATTCCAGAATCTGACATTGGATGACTAAATCTGGAATCCCCTTCCAGAATGTGACATCGTTTTTTAAAAAGTGCAGGTACACACCTGAAAGGAACACCATTACACTCTTAAGGCCCTAAGCTGTCATTGGAAGCCAATAAAAACCCTGACTGGAGTTAGGGTCAAGGCTTAGGGCTTAGGGTTGCAAATAGGGTTGACCAAAGACCCCTTACCATTTAAGTTAGACACTTGAAACCACTACCATTGTACTGCCAAGGCCCTAAGCTTTCATTTGATGCCAATCCCACACTTCTAGGGCCTTCCTGGACAAAGTTAGAGATTGTCACCAGAATGAAGCAAGCTGGCATTGCATTCCAGAAAGAGACATTGAAACCCAAAGTGTTTGGATCAGCCCAAAAACACCCAAAAACACCCAAAACCGACAGCCACCTTTCATAACCCTAGCCCTAATTGTTTGGAAACTAGGGTTAAATGACCTCTGACCCCAAGGGTTAGGAGGGTCATTATCCCAGCCCCCCTCCACACAAAGCTTAAAAAATAAGTACAAGTTCCAAATGCGAAAAATTCATGGCACTGAGTGGCTGAGTGGTCTTATGCTATGGCTTTCAACCCAACTTTTGTGGGATCAAATCCCACAGGGAACATGCTTATTGTGGTGAACGTCAAAGTTTTTCTTTAGGGGTCAGAGAGATGTCATCACAACATACCTGCTTTTTTGAGTATAGGGTTACAGTTAGGGTGTAGGGTTACCGAGTTAGGGTTACACATAGGGTTGACCATATAACCCTTAACATTGAAGTTAGACACTTGAAACTACCACCATTACACTCACAGGACGCTCAGCTTTCATTTGAAGCCAGTCCCACGCCTCTTGCTCCTTCCTGAGAGGAGTTATAGCAGATTCCAGAATGTGTCATTTGATGTCTAAATCTGGAATCCCCTTCCAGAAAATGACATCGATTTTTAAAAAGTGCAGGTAGACACTTGAAACTACAACCATTGCACTGCTCAGGTCCTAAGCTTTCATTTGATGCTAATCCCAGCCCTCTAGCTCCTTCCTGAGAGGAGTTATAGCAGATTCCAGAATCGGTCATTTGATGTCTAAATCTGGAATCCCCTTCCAGAAAATGACATCGATTTTTAAAAAGTGCAGGTAGACACTTAAAACTATAACCATTGCATTGCTGAGGCCCTAAGCTTTCATTTGATGCCAATCTCAGCCTTCTAGCTCCTTCCTGACAGGAGTTATCATTACTTGACCGAATCTTACCAAGACCACAACAGACCTGTCAGGGACCCCCGAGGGAGACACATATCAAACTTTCATAACCCTAGCCCTCATTGTTTGGGATTGTTAGGGTTACAGTTAGGGAGTAGGGTTACCGAGTTAGGGTTACACATAGGGTTGACCATAAAACCCTTAACATTTAAGTTAGACACTTGAAACTACCACCATTACACTCGGAGGGCCCTCAGCTTTCATTTGAAGCCAGTCCCACGCCTCTAGCTCCTTCCTGAGAGGAGTTAAGGCAGATTCCAGAATGTGTCATTTGATGTCTAAATCTGGAATCCCCTTCCAGAAAATGACATCGATTTCTAAAAAGTGACTTGAGACTTGACACTGCAACCATTGCACTGCTGAGGTCCTAAGCTTTCATTTGATGCTAATCCCAGCCATCTAGCTCCTTCCTGAGAGGAGTTATAGCAGATTCCAGAATCGGTCATTTGATGTCTAAATCTGGAATCCCCTTCCAGAAAATGACATCGATTTTTAAAAAGTGACTTGAGACTTGACACTGCAACCATTACACTGCTGAGGTCCTAAGCTTTCATTTGATGCTAATCCCAGCCCTCTAGCTCCTTCCTGAGAGGAGTTAGGGTTGAGAATTCCAGAATCGAACATTGGATGACACATTCTGGAATCCCCTTCCAGAAAGTGTCATTGAAACTTAAACGTGGAGTTAGACACTTGAAAGTACCACCGTTACACTCGCAAGGCCCTCAGCTTTCATTTGAAGCCAAGCCCACACTTCTACCTCCTTCCTGAGAGGAGTTACAGAGGATTCCAGAATTGGTCATTGAATGACGAAATCTGGAATCCCCTTCCAGATTGCGTTTCTGAAGCTCAGGGTGTTTGGATCAGCCCAAAAACACCCAAAACAGACAGTCACTGCCCCAAGAGACACGTGTGCGGGGTTGTTGCCAGTCCCCGAAGGGTTCCACATTTCATGGTGGAAATTGACCGAACCGACCCTCAGGACACCCAAGGCTCATCCCCACGGGTCCAACCATATACATTATGGGGTGATTCATGAGGTCAAATTTTTCTGCTAGGGTTACAGAGACGACACCACAACCCACCTGTCAGGGACCCCCGAGGGAGACACATATCAAACTTTCATAACCCTAGCCCTCATTGTTTGGGATTGTTAGGGTTACAGTTAGGGAGTAGGGTTACCGAGTTAGGGTTACACATAGGGTTGACCATAAAACCCTTAACATTGAAGTTACACACTTGAAATTACTACCATTACACTCGGAGGGCCCTCAGCTTTCATTTGAAGCCAGTCCCACGCATCTAGCTCCTTCCTGAGAGGAGTTATAGCAGATTCCAGAATCGGTCATTTGATGTCTAAATCTGGAATCCCCTTCCAGAAAATGACATCGATTTTTAAAAAGTGACTTGAGACTTGACACTGCAACCATTACACTGCTGAGGTCCTAAGCTTTCATTTGATGCTAATCCCAGCCCTCTAGCTCCTTCCTGAGAGGAGTTATAGCAGATTCCAGAATCGGTCATTTGATGTCTAAATCTGGAATCCCCTTCCAGAAAATGACATTGATTTTTAAGAAGTGACTTGAGACTTGACACTGCAACCATTGCACTGCTGAGGTCCTAAGCTTTCACTTGATGCTAATCCCAGCCCTCTAGCTCCTTCCTGAGAGGAGTTATAGCAGAGGATTCCAGAATCGGTCATTGGATGACACATTCTGGAATCCCCTTCCAGAAAGTGTCATTGAAACTTAAACGTGGAGTTAGACACTTGAAAGTACCACCGTTACACTTGCAAGGCCCTCAGCTTTCATTTGAAGCCAATCCCACACTTCTACCTCCTTCCTGAGAGGAGTTACAGAGGATTCCAGAATTGGTCATTGAATGACGAAATCTGGAATCCCCTTCCAGATTGCGTTTCTGAAGCTCAGGGTGTTTGGATCAGCCCAAAAACACCCAAAACAGACAGTCACTGCCCCAAGAGACACGTGTGCGGGGTCGTTGCCAGTCCCCGAAGGGTTCCACATTTCATGGTGGAAATTGACCGAACCGACCCTCAGGACACCCAAGGCTCATCCCCACGGATGCAACCATATACATTATCGGGTGATTCATGAGGTCAAATTTTTCTGCTAGGGTTACAGAGACGACACCACAACCCACCTGTCAGGGACCCCCGAGGGAGACACATATCAAACTTTCATAACCCTAGCCCTCATTGTTTGGGATTGTTAGGGTTACAGTTAGGGAGTAGGGTTACCGAGTTAGGGTTACACATAGGGTTGACCATAAAACCCTTAACATTGAAGTAAGACACTTGAAACTACCACCATTACACTCACAGGACCCTCAGCTTTCATTTGAAGCCAGTCCCACGCCTCTAGCTCCTTCCTGAGAGGAGTTATAGCAGATTCCAGAATCGGTCATTTGATGTCTAAATCTGGAATCCCCTTCCAGAAAATGACATTGATTTTTAAGAAGTGACTTGAGACTTGACACTGCAACCATTACACTGCTGAGGTCCTAAGCTTTCATTTGATGCTAATCCCAGCCATCTAGCTCCTTCCTGAGAGGAGTTATCATTGCTTGACCGAATCTGGAATCCCAATCTGGAATCTGGAATCTGGAATCTGGAATCTGGAATCCCAATCTGGAATCTGGAATCTGGAATCTGGAATCTGGAATCCCAATCTGGAATCTGGAATCTGGAATCTGGAATCTGGAATCCCCTTCCAGATTACATCTTTGAAGCTCAAAGTGTTTGGATCAGCCCAAAAACACCCAAAACAGACAGTCACCACCCCAACAGTTGTGTGTTTGGGGTTGTTGCCACTCCCCAAGGGGTCGCAAAATTCATGGTGGAAATTGACCCAACTGACCCTCAGGACACATAAGGCTCATCCCCCTGTATCCCACCATACAGTCTATGGGCTGATTCATGAGGTGAAATTTTTATGCAGGTTTACAGAGATGACATCATACCACACCTGTCAGGGACCCCCCCAGCTTTCATTTGAAGTAAATCCCACACCTCTAGCTCTTTCCTGAGCTCAGTTACAGCACCTTCCAGAATCGGTCAAGGCTTGACCAATCTGGAATCCCTATTCAAAATCTACAGTGTTGTAGTTGGACACTTGAAACCACTTCCATTGCACTGCTGAGGCCCTCAGCTTTCATTTGAAGTCATTGCCAGAGCTCTCGGTCCTTCCTGAGCGGAGTTGGAGCTCGTTTTCAGAATGTTCAGTTCCGGAAACGGAATCTTCAGTTCCGGAAACGGAATCTTCAGTTCTGGAAACGGAATCTTCAGTTCTGGAATCTTTGGTAGAAAGGTCCTAGGCACTCAGAAACGGTGGCCAAGGGAGCCCGAGTCCCCTAACAGCAGTTTAAACCAACTCCCAGCTCTCTAGCATGTTCCTACGGCTCACAGTGGTAGATTGAACCAATTGTGGAACTATATTCCAGAAAACGACAGACAAATTGCTCCCCCTAGTGGTAAAATGGTGGTACTGCAACAAAAAAAAAATAGGTGCTAGAGAGTCAAAAGACACATCACCGGACTGTAAAAAATCCCCCGAATTCACCTAGACGTCCTGTTTTTGTCTAGGACCCATGGTTAGGGAAATAAATGCCACATACACTTTCCGGGTATAAAATGGCAATGCCAGATATGTTGTAGAGCTCGCCGAGGCGATTCCAACGGTCCTACTCCCGTCGCTCAGAGACCCTCAGAACAAGACATGGAATCCCCTAATTAGGGTTAGGGTTAGGTTAGGGTTAGGGTTAGGTAATAGGGATCATTAAGAACCCAGTTAATAACTGCTTGTGTAATAACTTTGTAACCCTAAGTGTGAGAGACTTGAGACTTGAGCCATGCGTAGAGGGTGACGAGCCGGTCCGGGTGGTAGGGTTAGGGTTAGGGTTTCTTAAAGTTTTGGTCAAAAGTTGGTCAATGTGACATTCTGGAAGTAGGGTTGTGTCAAGGCTAGGGTTGTGAGTGCGTGGTGTGAAAATCAGGACTGTTAGGGTTAGGTATAGGGATAAAAACCACTCAAAGTGCCTCTTTTTTGCTTTGAGATTGAATGACTTTTTATAGGAACAACTGACATGAATGGTTGAGACATCTATGGATAGGTTAAGGGGTAAATGTGGTAATCGCAGGCCTGCGATTTTTAATAACTTTGTAACCCTAAGTGTGAGAGACTTGAGACTTGAGCCATGCGTAGAGGGTGACGAGCCGGTCCGGGTGGTAGGGTTAGGGTTAGGGTTTCTGGAAGTTTTGGTCAAAAGTTGGTCAATGTGACATTCTGGAAGTAGGGTTGTGTCAAGGCTAGGGTTGTGAGTGCGTGGTGTGAAAATCAGGACTGTGGGCCTTTGTTTGGCTGAGTTACAGAGTCATGTTCCCGGAGCCCCATAGGAGTCAATGTAAGTGTTAGGGTTTCCAGTAGGTAATAGGGATCATTAAGAACCCAGTTAATAACTGCTCGTGTAATAACTTTGTAACCCTAAGTGCTTGAGACTTGAGACTTGAGCCATGCGTAGAGGGTGACGAGCCGGTCCGGGTGGTAGGGGTAGGGTTAGGGTTTCTGGAAGTTTGGGTCAAAAGTTGGTCAAAGTGACATTCTGGCACTAGGGTTGTGTCAGGGCTAGGGTTGTGAGTGCGTGGTGTGAAAATCAGGACTGTGGGCCTTTGTTTGGCTGAGTTACAGAGTCATGTTCCCGGAGCCCCATAGGAGTCAATGTAAGTGTTAGGGTTTGCAGTAGGTAATAGGGGTAAATGGGGTCCTGAGTCATTGACTCAAGCTCCAATAACTTTGTAACCCTAAGTGTGAGAGACTTGAGACTTGAGCCATGCGTAGAGGGTGACGAGCCGGTCCGGGTGGTAGGGTTAGGGTTAGGGTTTCTGGAAGTTTGGGTCCAAAGTTGGTCAATGTGACATTCTGGAAGTAGGGTTGTGTCAGGGCTAGGGTTGTGAGTGCGTGGTGTGAAAATCAGGACTGTGGGCCTTTGTTTGGCTGAGTTACAGAGTCATGTTCCCGGAGCCCCATAGGAGTCAATGTAAGTGTTAGGGCTTCCAGTAGGTAATAGGGATCATTAAGAACCCAGTTAATAACTGCTCGTGTAATAACTTTGTAACCCTAAGTGTGAGAGACTTGAGACTTGAGCCATGCGTAGAGGGTGACGAGCCGGTCCGGGTGGTAGGGTTAGGGTTAGGTATAGGGATGAAAACCACTCAAAGTGCCTCTTTTTGGGTTTGAGATTGAATGACTTTTTATAGGAACAACTGACAAGAATGGTTGAGACATCTATGGATAGGTCTGGACGAGATCTATCCATACATATGTGAACCATGTTGTTGTGATGTAAGGGGGAGGAGTTATTCCAAAAAAGGCACTTTGAAGTGAGTCTTTTGTTAATAACTTTGTAACCCTAAGTGCTTGAGACTTGAGACTTGAGCCATGCGTAGAGGGTGACGAGCCGGTCCGGGTGGTAGGGTTAGGGTTAGGGTTTCTTGAAGTTTTGGTCAAAAGTTGGTCAATGTGACATTCTGGAAGTAGGGTTGTGTCAAGGCTAGGGTTGTGAGTGCGTGGTGTGAAAATCAGGACTGTGGGCCTTTGTTTGGCTAGGGTTAAGGTTAGGTAATAGGGATCATTAAGAACCCAGTTAATAACTGCTCGTGTAATAACTTTGTAACCCTAAGTGTGAGAGACTTGAGACTTGAGCCATGCGTAGAGGGTGACGAGCCGGTCCGGGTGGTAGGGGTAGGTTAAGGGGTAAATGTGGTAATCGCAGGCCTGCGATTTTTAATAACTTTGTAACCCTAAGTGTGAGAGACTTGAGACTTGAGCCATGCGTAGAGGGTGACGAGCCGGTCCGGGTGGTAGGTTAAGGGGTAAATGTGGTAATCGCAGGCCTGCGATTTTTAATAACTTTGTAACCCTAAGTGTGAGAGACTTGAGACTTGAGCCATGCGTAGAGGGTGACGAGCCGGTCCGGGTGGTAGGGTTAGGGTTAGGGTTTCTGGAAGTTTTGGTCAAAAGTTGGTCAATGTGACATTCTGGAAGTAGGGTTGTGTCAAGGCTAGGGTTGTGAGTGCGTGGTGTGAAAATCAGGACTGTGGGCCTTTGTTTGGCTGAGTTACAGAGTCATGTTCCCGGAGCCCCATAGGAGTCAATGTAAGTGTTAGGGTTTCCAGTAGGTAATAGGGATCATTAAGAACCCAGTTAATAACTGCTCGTGTAATAACTTTGTAACCCTAAGTGCTTGAGACTTGAGACTTGAGCCATGCGTAGAGGGTGACGAGCCGGTCCGGGTGGTAGGGGTAGGGTTAGGGTTTCTGGAAGTTTGGGTCAAAAGTTGGTCAAAGTGACATTCTGGCACTAGGGTTGTGTCAGGGCTAGGGTTGTGAGTGCGTGGTGTGAAAATCAGGACTGTGGGCCTTTGTTTGGCTGAGTTACAGAGTCATGTTCCCGGAGCCCCATAGGAGTCAATGTAAGTGTTAGGGTTTGCAGTAGGTAATAGGGGTAAATGGGGTCCTGAGTCATTGACTCAAGCTCCAATAACTTTGTAACCCTAAGTGTGAGAGACTTGAGGGTTAGGGTTAGGGTTAGGGTTAGGGTTAGGGTTAGGGTTAGGGTTAGGGTTAGGGTTAGGGTTAGGGTTAGGGTTAGGGTTAGGTTAGGGTTAGGGTTAGGGTTAGGGTTAGGGTTAGGGTTAGGGTTAGGGTTAGGGTTAGGTTAGGGTTAGGTAATAGGGGTAAATGGGGTCCTGAGTCATTGACTCAAGCTCCAATAACTTTGTAACCCTAAGTGTGAGAGACTTGAGACTTGAGCCATGCGTAGAGGGTGACGAGCCGGTCCGGGTGGTAGGGTTAGGGTTAGGGTTTCTGGAAGTTTGGGTCCAAAGTTGGTCAATGTGACATTCTGGAAGTAGGGTTGTGTCAGGGCTAGGGTTGTGAGTGCGTGGTGTGAAAATCAGGACTGTGGGCCTTTGTTTGGCTGAGTTACAGAGTCATGTTCCCGGAGCCCCATAGGAGTCAATGTAAGTGTTAGGGCTTCCAGTAGGTAATAGGGATCATTAAGAACCCAGTTAATAACTGCTCGTGTAATAACTTTGTAACCCTAAGTGTGAGAGACTTGAGACTTGAGCCATGCGTAGAGGGTGACGAGCCGGTCCGGGTGGTAGGGTTAGGGTTAGGTATAGGGATGAAAACCACTCAAAGTGCCTCTTTTTGGGTTTGAGATTGAATGACTTTTTATAGGAACAACTGACAAGAATGGTTGAGACATCTATGGATAGGTCTGGACGAGATCTATCCATACATATGTGAACCATGTTGTTGTGATGTAAGGGGGAGGAGTTATTCCAAAAAAAGGCACTTTGAAGTGAGTCTTTTGTTAATAACTTTGTAACCCTAAGTGCTTGAGACTTGAGACTTGAGCCATGCGTAGAGGGTGACGAGCCGGTCCGGGTGGTAGGGTTAGGGTTAGGGTTTCTTGAAGTTTTGGTCAAAAGTTGGTCAATGTGACATTCTGGAAGTAGGGTTGTGTCAAGGCTAGGGTTGTGAGTGCGTGGTGTGAAAATCAGGACTGTGGGCCTTTGTTTGGCTAGGGTTAAGGTTAGGTAATAGGGATCATTAAGAACCCAGTTAATAACTGCTCGTGTAATAACTTTGTAACCCTAAGTGTGAGAGACTTGAGACTTGAGCCATGCGTAGAGGGTGACGAGCCGGTCCGGGTGGTAGGGGTAGGTTAAGGGGTAAATGTGGTAATCGCAGGCCTGCGATTTTTAATAACTTTGTAACCCTAAGTGTGAGAGACTTGAGACTTGAGCCATGCGTAGAGGGTGACGAGCCGGTCCGGGTGGTAGGTTAAGGGGTAAATGTGGTAATCGCAGGCCTGCGATTTTTAATAACTTTGTAACCCTAAGTGTGAGAGACTTGAGACTTGAGCCATGCGTAGAGGGTGACGAGCCGGTCCGGGTGGTAGGGTTAGGGTTAGGGTTTCTGGAAGTTTTGGTCAAAAGTTGGTCAATGTGACATTCTGGAAGTAGGGTTGTGTCAAGGCTAGGGTTGTGAGTGCGTGGTGTGAAAATCAGGACTGTGGGCCTTTGTTTGGCTGAGTTACAGAGTCATGTTCCCGGAGCCCCATAGGAGTCAATGTAAGTGTTAGGGTTTCCAGTAGGTAATAGGGATCATTAAGAACCCAGTTAATAACTGCTCGTGTAATAACTTTGTAACCCTAAGTGCTTGAGACTTGAGACTTGAGCCATGCGTAGAGGGTGACGAGCCGGTCCGGGTGGTAGGGGTAGGGTTAGGGTTTCTGGAAGTTTGGGTCAAAAGTTGGTTAGGGTTAGGTTAGGGTTAGGGTTAGGGTTAGGGTTAGGGTTAGGGTTAGGGTTAGGTTAGGGTTAGGTTAGGTTAGGGTTAGGGTTAGGGTTAGGGTTAGGGTTAGGGTTAGGGTTAGGGTTAGGGTTAGGGTTAGGGTTAGGGTTAGGGTTAGGGTTAGGGTTAGGGTTAGGTTAGGGTTAGGGTTAGGGTTAGGGTTAGGGTTAGGGTTAGGTTAGGGTTAGGGTTAGGGTTAGGGTTAGGGTTAGGGTTAGGGTTAGGGTTAGGGTTAGGGTTAGGGTTAGGTTAGGGTTAGGGTTAGGTTAGGGTTAGGGTTAGGTTAGGGTTAGGGTTAGGGTTAGGGTTAGGGTTAGGGTTAGGGTTAGGGTTAGGGTTAGGGTTAGGGTTAGGGTTAGGGTTAGGGTTAGGGTTAGGGTTAGGGTTAGGGTTAGGGTTAGGGTTAGGGTTAGGGTTAGGGTTAGGGTTAGGGTTAGGGTTAGGGTTAGGGTTAGGTTAGGGTTAGGGTTAGGGTTAGGGTTAGGGTTAGGGTTAGGGTTAGGTTAGGGTTAGGGTTAGGGTTAGGGTTAGGGTTAGGGTTAGGGTTAGGGTTAGGGTTAGGGTTAGGGTTAGGGTTAGGGTTAGGGTTAGGTTAGGGTTAGGGTTAGGGTTAGGGTTAGGGTTAGGGTTAGGGTTAGGGTTAGGGTTAGGGTTAGGGTTAGGGTTAGGGTTAGGGTTAGGGTTAGGGTTAGGGTTAGGTTAGGGTTAGGGTTAGGGTTAGGGTTAGGGTTAGGGTTAGGGTTAGGGTTAGGGTTAGGGTTAGGGTTAGGGTTAGGGTTAGGGTTAGGGTTAGGGTTAGGGTTAGGGTTAGGGTTAGGGTTAGGGTTAGGGTTAGGGTTAGGGTTAGGGTTAGGGTTAGGGTTAGGGTTAGGGTTAGGGTTAGGGTTAGGGTTAGGGTTAGGGTTAGGGTTAGGGTTAGGGTTAGGGTTAGGGTTAGGGTTAGGGTTAGGGTTAGGGTTAGGGTTAGGGTTAGGGTTAGGGTTAGGGTTAGGGTTAGGGTTAGGGTTAGGGTTAGGGTTAGGGTTAGGGTTAGGGTTAGGGTTAGGGTTAGGGTTAGGGTTAGGGTTAGGGTTAGGGTTAGGGTTAGGGTTAGGGTTAGGGTTAGGGTTAGGTTAGGGTTAGGGTTAGGGTTAGGGTTAGGGTTAGGTTAGGGTTAGGGTTAGGGTTAGGGTTAGGGTTAGGGTTAGGGTTAGGGTTAGGGTTAGGGTTAGGGTTAGGGTTAGGGTTAGGGTTAGGGTTAGGGTTAGGGTTAGGTTAGGGTTAGGGTTAGGGTTAGGGTTAGGGTTAGGGTTAGGGTTAGGGTTAGGGTTAGGGTTAGGGTTAGGGTTAGGGTTAGGGTTAGGGTTAGGGTTAGGGTTAGGGTTAGGGTTAGGGTTAGGGTTAGGGTTAGGGTTAGGGTTAGGGTTAGGGTTAGGGTTAGGGTTAGGGTTAGGGTTAGGGTTAGGGTTAGGGTTAGGGTTAGGGTTAGGGTTAGGGTTAGGGTTAGGGTTAGGGTTAGGGTTAGGGTTAGGGTTAGGGTTAGGGTTAGGGTTAGGGTTAGGGTTAGGGTTAGGGTTAGGGTTAGGGTTAGGGTTAGGGTTAGGGTTAGGTTAGGGTTAGGGTTAGGTTAGGTTAGGGTTAGGGTTAGGGTTAGGGTTAGGGTTAGGGTTAGGGTTAGGGTTAGGTTAGGGTTAGGGTTAGGGTTAGGGTTAGGGTTAGGGTTAGGGTTAGGGTTAGGGTTAGGGTTAGGGTTAGGGTTAGGGTTAGGGTTAGGGTTAGGGTTAGGGTTAGGGTTAGGGTTAGGGTTAGGGTTAGGGTTAGGGTTAGGGTTAGGGTTAGGGTTAGGGTTAGGGTTAGGGTTAGGGTTAGGGTTAGGGTTAGGGTTAGGGTTAGGGTTAGGGTTAGGGTTAGGGTTAGGGTTAGGGTTAGGTTAGGGTTAGGGTTAGGGTTAGGGTTAGGGTTAGGGTTAGGGTTAGGGTTAGGGTTAGGGTTAGGGTTAGGGTTAGGGTTAGGGTTAGGGTTAGGGTTAGGGTTAGGGTTAGGGTTAGGTTAGGGTTAGGGTTAGGGTTAGGGTTAGGGTTAGGGTTAGGGTTAGGGTTAGGGTTAGGTTAGGGTTAGGGTTAGGTTAGGGTTAGGGTTAGGGTTAGGGTTAGGGTTAGGGTTAGGGTTAGGGTTAGGGTTAGGGTTAGGGTTAGGGTTAGGGTTAGGGTTAGGGTTAGGGTTAGGGTTAGGGTTAGGGTTAGGGTTAGGGTTAGGGTTAGGGTTAGGGTTAGGGTTAGGGTTAGGGTTAGGGTTAGGGTTAGGGTTAGGGTTAGGGTTAGGGTTAGGGTTAGGGTTAGGGTTAGGGTTAGGGTTAGGGTTAGGGTTAGGGTTAGGGTTAGGGTTAGGGTTAGGGTTAGGGTTAGGGTTAGGGTTAGGGTTAGGGTTAGGGTTAGGGTTAGGGTTAGGGTTAGGGTTAGGGTTAGGGTTAGGGTTAGGGTTAGGGTTAGGGTTAGGGTTAGGGTTAGGGTTAGGGTTAGGGTTAGGGTTAGGGTTAGGGTTAGGGTTAGGGTTAGGGTTAGGGTTAGGGTTAGGGTTAGGGTTAGGGTTAGGGTTAGGGTTAGGGTTAGGGTTAGGGTTAGGGTTAGGGTTAGGGTTAGGGTTAGGGTTAGGGTTAGGGTTAGGGTTAGGGTTAGGGTTAGGGTTAGGATT